>NC_056747.1:481159908-481217408 GCF_019279795.1 Protopterus annectens | reverse complement strand
ACATGGAGTATGAGTCTTGGGACATGGGTGAAGATCTATAGCAGGCTACGACCTGAATCGCTGTCTTACCCAATGTTAGCTGCACCTGAAGTATCTCAGATGTGTTATTTTAGGCTACCAGTCCGGAGGGTGTGCGGATCCTTTATGAATATGGAAACACCACCACTTTCAGAGCTTTGGTCCAAGTTCTGGGGCTGAAAGGTGTGGAATGAGTTATAGCCTGGTAGTGCAGGGGTGCCTTCTGCTGTCTTGAACCAGGTCTCTGTTACAGCACAAATGTCGATGTTCTCCATTTTAAGGAGAGCTTCGAGCGAGTGCATTTTGAGATTTAGACTTCTAGCGTTGAGAAGCATGACCCTCAGATTGCATTTGTTTGTAGCTGTTATGGTGGTAATTTTCTCTCTCTCTCTCTCTATATATATATATATATATATATATATATATATATATATATGTGTGTGTGTGTGTGTGTGTATGTACAGATCTACTTCATAAGCTCAAAGTTTCAAAATTTCAAACTGCAAATGGACAAGACCATAAGATCGAAGTTTTGAAATTTCGAAATTGTAATAAAAAAGAATAAATAATACAAAAAAAATGAATGTTTTTGCAAGCCTCTCTACATGCCCTGCTAAATAAATATACCAACCCAAAGATCACACTACACTGAAGAAAATGGTAAATTTCCCATTCCATGCTGTAAGGCGATCTCCACTCAAAACGTTTGAAGTTTCAAAACTTCAATCTTATGGTCTCGACCATTTGCAGTTCGAAGTTTTGAAACTTCAATCTTGTGAAGAGAATCCATATATAACATATCCATATATAATATGTGTGTGTAAATAGTACATTGAGGGAGGCTTGCTGCAAGATTGGAAGAGTGCAGGGCAGAGAGATGCCCTACCCCAGAAATATTGTTCATCAGTGCTGTATAGCATTTGGAGTGACACTTGTACATATGCCATATTTATTTTCACTACGATTAACCTCCTGTTGACTAAATGGGTAATCTACTGATGGGCATGAACTCTCAAGCTTCAAGTGTGAGAACTTCAACTCATTCATGATCAGAGTTTCTCCATAGGAAATCACTGCTGCTGAGTTGTGCCGGAAGTGATTTCCTTTTTGCGGGAATCTCCCCCATTTTCAAACTGGTGTGACCATTGAGTTGGTATATATAAGTCTGTGTTTGTGGTTGGTTTTTCCCCACATCTGGGGGTGTAGGGAGGGTTGTCTCCCTGAAAAAAATACTCAAATTATTTTTCAGCAATACATTTTTGGCTGATGTACTTTGGGGGTTCTGATCTTCAGTGCATTTGCTTTCATCTGCGCATAGCGATAGCTGATTAAAACAGCATACCCTTAGTCATAAAGGATCCTTTGTAGACATACTGTATTATATAGGCATGTGTGGCTTAGAAGTGCTCTTTGTCCTGACAAGATATGCAAATTAATTTTCAGTCATCACAAGAAATGCAACTAAGCTATTCATTTTTATTACAAAGCATGAAGAAAATGAATGTCTGCATATCATCTGCAGACACTAGGCCACAGTTCCTCAAAAAGTCCATAAACAGTAAGTTAGACACAATGTGGGAAAGGGCCTAATTTCAATAATAAATAAGTTAGTCTACATATGTAAAGAAACTGCAACCAATAAGTGAATCAAGAAGAGGTAATGTTTACTTCCTACAAAAATCTAAGCTCAAAGATAAGTCAAAATGTCTTCAATAACAATGCTTCCAACAGGTAGGGAGTGCAGGATATTTGCTTGTAAATACGTCCAAAAACATTTTTATAGACAAAGTAAATTTGGGATGTTTCCACATGAAAATACTTGGAGGTGTGAGATAGCCCAAATGTGGAGGCTGTTTCAGTATGTAAATGCTAGCTTCTGAAGGTATGAGGTAGCACAGAGAGATTCACTACATATTTTCCGGATATGACACAGTTAAGGGAAATTTATGGAAGAAATCCAATCGATAACAGATGCTGCTCTGGGAGTACATCTACAAATATCATATAAAACTTTCCTTTTAGGTGCTCAAGAGATAACTAATCTCATTAAGCAAGCACAAAGCCTATTGTTACTAATGCTGATGACAGACTGAAAGGCAAGAATACCTAAGTGGAAAACAACAAAACCTGCAATAGTGCATGAAGTAGGAATCTTAAAAAAGTTTGATGTAAGAAGAACAGAATTATATAGCTGTGCAACAAATACAGGAATTTTAGAATATATAGAGCAGAAAGGGTGACAAGACTGTAAAAGTTAACAGATTGTTAGAGGAATGCAGAAACGAGAAGTGTCTTTCTAAAACTATCAAAACCATTGAACGTAATTCCTTAAGGTAAGTGGCAAATCAGATGTATTTGGAGTTTAGAAAAATGAAACCAATATTATTTATTATGATTCATAATAATGTCTGCACCCAAGTAACACACTGATATTTCTTGCTAATTATGTTATATACTTTTTTTTACACTGACTGTCGAATATAGCTTAAAATGTAAGAATATTGTTGCAAGTTACTAATGGAAAGTTCTATTAATGCTACTGGTTTAACTGAGTTGTTAAATGTTTCAATGATTTATAAAAAGAATGCTTGAAAAGCCCACCGCTGTATGTCAAATGCTATTCTGTATGACTATAACATAACCATACTTCTAAAAAGAATTTATTCATAGATACACATTTGTAAAGAATCGTTTCTGTTACATAGCTTTCTCAAGTAACAATGAGACTGGTGACAGGATCTAAAGAAGCACAGTATACTGAATTTATTAGGGTCTATATTAAAATAGCAAAAGCCCTAGTCACTGAATATGAAAACACCGACACATATCTCATGAACCGCGAATACACCTAACTCCCTAAACTGTGAAACTCAAAAACTCGAACTGCCATAGTTGTCCCACTCCATCGCCCGCTACATACTACCTACCCAAATAAACTAAATAAACCACATACATACACTAACCAAAACCTTACTTCTAACCCTAAACGAAACCCTACTTCTAACCCTACACTAAATCTTGCAAATACCACCATGTATGCACTTACCTTAACCCGCACCCTAACCTTAAGGTCTGTAACTATCTCTCACATACCTTAAGAAGCTATACCCAAACAAACTAAATTATCCACACACATACACTTAACAAAACCCTACTTCTAAGCCTACATTAAATCTCACATACACTACCATCTATGCACTTACCTTAACCCACACCCTAACCCTAAGATCCGTAACTTTCGCACACTTACCTTACGGAGCTATACCACAGAAGGGCCAACCATGATTTGACATTTTGGATTTCACGCTTCAGGATGATTGATGGTTTCGCGGTTCAATGAAAACATGTTGGCGTTTACATATTCAGGTAAGTACACCTTTGAGCTTCTAATATAGACCCAATTTATTCTTCTGTTTCCCTTATGTATATATATATATATATATATATATATATATATATATATATATATATATACACATATATACACACACACACACACACACACACATACATACATACATACACACACACACACACACACATATATATATATATATATATATATATATATATATATATATATATTTATCAATATACACACACACACATTTCTTTTTGGCCAGCCTCCCACTAACCATTGAACCCTATCTCACAAGCTGACCCATTAATTCAGTACAGAGAGAAATCTATGACACTCATTTACTTCAAGTGAGAGGCAAGTGATCCTCACCTTATGAATTGGATTTTTTTTTCTTCAGCCCTGGAATCCTTTGTGTGCGCCTCTAGTCTTAGAGCTGCTGTTGTGCAAGGGGACACTATAAAATGCACACATGCTTCTGTACATAAATAATGAAATGGCCCTGTCTATCACTATAGACAGTACTTCTCTGGGTTTCCCAGTCTCCACCAGGGATTCGGCCATGGAGGCTTTGCCCAGATATATACTTATTTCTCCTCTTCCACAGAAAGGTAAGCAGACTGAGCTTCATCATTCCTTTTATGCCACTTACAATTTCAGAGAGTTACCAGACCTGCTGAACTTGGGATGCACAGGTTGCAAACAGGTAGGGGGTGTAATCAGAAATTTTCATTTTATACTCAGACTTATACTATTTCCCCAGCTAACCTTATGTTGAAAAACAAAATGTACAGCTCTTCAAATGTTGCCTCATACACTCTGAAGAAATGATTGATGTTTTTCAACAGTCACTCTTACAGAAACAGATTATTTTTCAAAAGAGTAGGTTTATGTATAACCAACCTGCATATTCTGTCTATGTTGTAGGCATTAAATATGGGCATTGTAGACATCTTTTTGCCTGTAAAAGCTGTTTTTTGATAATATCTGCTCAATCAGTACACTAGGTATACATGGCTATACCCTAGAGTAAAGAATATCATGCCAACAGAACTGGCTATCTAGCTATAATCTCAGGATAAAACATATTGGAGGATGGAAGCAGATCATCCACACAGCATGCAAACATATTTTGTTACCGTAACAACTTTCACCCTGTGATGCTATTAACTGCTGGGCTATTACACTGTATAGTGAAAGGATGAAGTAGGCAAATTGCTGATGGACCACAAGCCCTTTGTGAGAAAATCCAGCAAAATAGTTATCAGAATTTTTAAGTCAGTAAGTGTCAGCATGCCATGTGGAAGTAAATGTGAACAGAAATATGGTGCTAATCTTCTGAATTTAAGTCATGTTAGTTCATATTTTCTCAATATGGAGTACTACTTTGAATACGTGTATGCATCTCTATGCCTTATGCCACATAATCCTTCAATTGATTATTTCTGCAATCCAAAATTCACCAAAATAGAAATGCAAGAACTTAATTCTTCTTCTTCTTTTCAGCTTTTCCTGGTTAGGGGTCACCACAGTGGATCATCTGTCCACTCATGATTGGCAGTGGAGTTTTACAGTGTCGAGTTGCCAGCCCAGTGCCCAACCTTCCACAGAAAGCATACACACACACACACTCACACCTAGGGCCAATTTGGAGTGTCCAATCCACCTACTGCATGCCTTTGGGATGTGGGAGGAAACTGGAGCACCCGGAGGAAACCCACGCGACCACAGGGAGGACATGCAGACTCCACACAGAAGGCACCCCAGCCGAGAATCGAACCGGAGAACCTCTTGCTGTGAGGTGGCAATGCTAACCGCTGCACCACCGTGGCCGCCCAAATGCAAGAGCTTAATACAAGACATATTTTACAGATACGCAGGTAAACATAGCTTTACCTGTAGCTGCAAATGTAAGTGAGCAGTCCTGCAAGGTATCATCTGCTCTTTCTCTTGGAGGAAAACAGTACAGACTAGCTCAATGTCCTTTCTAATGACAATAGGCTCAAAGCATGCACTGGAAAATAAACTGAACTTATTTGTTTAGGGACCAAACCATGAATGTCAACTAAACCTTTCAAGTGATACAGGTAAACTGAGGTTTGTTGCTTACAAAATAAAATCATAAAATAATATTTAAAATCAATAACTCCCTAACTATATAACAAATGAATTTCCCAAACTCTCTGGACTAGAGTGTTGTCTTTTTAAGCTGTAAGTCTATCTGTAGTGATTTTTTGTTGTTATTAGTCTACTAAAATTAAATGTAGTTCAATTTTCCTCTGGTGAGAATTTAATAAAATCTATTTAAGAATATTTAAGTCCACTGATTTTTACTCAGCACCTTAAAATTTTAAGCTAAAACATTTCAGAGCTTTACAGAAAACTCTGCTTCAGTGATATTGATTCTAAAGTGCAAAAACATACTGACGATGTGATAATTTTTCTCTCTACTTGGATTAATGAGAAGCTCAGCCTTAAAACCTGGAACAAAAATATGATATGCTACTAGTTAGGCATAGTGATGTGAACTTTCACAGGCATGGTACTGATATAGTAAGATTGTCAAAAAACAAACATAAGTAAGTACAGCTTGTAATAAAGGTGGCAAGTAATACAGTAGGATATAAAAATGAGAATGGAGTAGAATGTGCTTGAGCCAAAGTGCAGTGATTAGATACAAATTTAATGTATTCATTATTTGCAGTTTCAATACTTCCACAATTCAAATCCCACTGGAAGTACCCCATAGCCGCCTTTTCTTCAATTACTTCATCTCAACATTTTACAAATGTTTCTCTACTCTCATAAGTGGTTACTAAATCATTATCATATAATGAGTAATAAGAATTAGCCAAGCATTCCTCTAAATAGATTTCTGCACTTCTAAAAGGGTGAGGGCAGTCTCCATAAAGTGGTTTGGGTCAGTTTCAAGAAAAGGATAAATATGTTTTAAAAAAAAAAAACATTGTGCAATTAATACTTTAACATTCTGGCATTACTTTGTGAGATCCAGCTAAACGCAGAAGGATAACAGCTGATAAATATGTCTAGTTGACTGAAAATCAATAGTAAAATAATCACGAAGCACACTCTGGGTTACTTAAGACTGTGTGTGTTATTGTAGTATTGTCTTTTTTAACATGGGAAAACCCCACACAATTTTGTCTTATGCAAGGGAGGCTTCAGTGTTTTTTCTGTGGTATGAAGGAGGCTCACAGTGACCGAGGGAGAGAACTTAGGCGATACAACTAAGCAGTTGAACTAATTCAGCAGAAAATGTATATGTATATGTATACATATATATATATATATATATATATATATATACATATATACATATATATATATATATATATATATATATATATACATATATACACACACACACACACACACCTGTCTATCTCTGTATCTGTCTATCTGTGATTCACCTTCAGTTGGTATGTGTGTGTGTGTGTGTGTGTGTGTGTGTGTGTGTGTGTGTGTGTGTGTGTGTGTGTGTGTGTGTGTGTTTGTCAGACAGGCTGCTATGGATTTGATTATATGTGACTGAAATCAATACGTCAAAGTACATTATTATTCATGCATTTGATCATAATTTGACATTTAAGTTGTACACAGTCAATAAAACAACCTAGTTTCAACTGGTGGTCCAAAAGCAGTCTGTGAATGAATAAATTGACACCCTTGCTGTCAATAGAATATAGTTTAACATCTGCTGATCTATCTTGGCAGGGTGTGTGTGTGTGTGTGTACGCTCATGTATATTTCAGATAAACTACTTGAAAATCATCACTCTACCTACTGTTATCCCTTAACACCATGAAATGTCTAAGATATAAACAGACAGTAAACTGCAATAATCTGTGGGTGAAGAAGCAGTCTGAGGATGAAAGTAACTGACTTCTGTTGTGTTTGTTCGGCTTGGCAGGAATAGTAAGTGTTATGTGAAACTACCAGAAATACATTATTTTGATCATTGTTATTACTTCTTTATTTGATTACAGTCTGATATCAGAAATTTTAAGAGTCAAAGTGGATTATTTTGTACTAAGGCAGTCTGTAGATTAATCTGACTAACCCATGTTGCCATATAATTGTGGTTAAACAGTCAATAATCTAGCTTAGGAGACCAAGAATAAATTTGAGCAAAACAAGCTAAAATGCATGGATCTATATTACGTTTTCAACAATATTAATGTTCAATAATGTAATATAGATCCAAAATTCATTACTGTGGCAGTATCATAGCAATCAGGCATCTGAGGTATACAGTGTCAATCAAGTAGCTATAACCACCTCACATCTGTGAAATGAACTTTCTTTCTCAAGTTAGATATTACATGTATTCTATGTACGAAGACTGAAGATATTGTACTCTTTAGCATGTTCAGTAGAACATGGCCAGTTATGTATGTCAAATTGTAACCATGCTTAGCATTTACCATTCTATAATATAACCCCACCCATTCATTTGCTTCCAGGGGCCATGCACCTTTCTTTGAACTCAAAGGCCATCATTGGCTTTCAGAACATTTACTTATTTATATATTTGAATTTTTTCCCAGAACAGAGTGCTGATCCAAATAGGCCATTTCCATATACTGTCTGGGAATACATACTGGGGGGAGGATTAAATATATATTAAAAGACTAATTAATATGCTGCACAGTTTGCAAATATTTCAAGTTACATTTTTTTTTTTGCAAATTAGGTGTAAAATAAACTAAGTCACTTGTAAAATGGGAAAATATAACAAGTGTAAGCATATATAAGATAAAAATAGTATGCATGAGGGGATATATAAAAGGAAGGGACTTTGGGGCAATGGAATTAATATTAAATTCAATGGGGATGAAACAGAATTGCATATGTTTATGAAAAGATAAGCAAGATGTTTTTATAAAGATGACATATATAATAAACTTAATGGTGGATATTGTCTTGAAAGCACTTGCATTTGGCTGCCATGGTAAAATGTTTTAAGGGTGTTGTAGAAAGATAGGCAAGACTCAATGCCCACAGAAGGAGCCTTTCCTCTAGTGTGTTAGCCAAGGCTGAGAAACTGTGTATGCTGCCGGTCAGCTTGTTATTGGGGATTTGAAGAGAACTTGCAGGGGGGGGGGGTAGTCATCTCTTTAGAACCTGCTAGTGAAAAGGGGAAATTTTTTAATTTTAAGATGTTTGTAAATAAGGAATTTGCGGGGCAGGTCTGGTCTCCATTGAACAAGGAGTCATTTAGTTTTACCTACAATGTGGACTTCCACTTCCAAACAGGGAAATCACAATGAAACAGAATATCTTGCTTGATGATATTTCTAAGAAGAAAACTTTTTTGAAGTTCCTCCAATATTAGTGAGTCTGCTTTCATGTTGGGCTAAAAGGTTCCTTTGCCCACTGCTTTTCTCCTTCTGCAGTTAGGAAATAAGAAACTGTTCATGCCCAAAATAATAATTTGCTAATTTTTAACTGTTTCCTGTATGTGATGTTTTTGGTCTAACTGCATTCTTTGGTAACTGTATGTATAAGTGGCTTGTACCATCTGCATCATCAACTCCATTTTCCCATTTACATGAGGTCAGGGTGTCATGTCAACTGCTACCCTCTTTCCTCTATTCAATGCCATTCTCCTGCCTTCTTTGACTCTCATGCCTGACTGTTCCAAATGTCCTCTCTCACAATGGGGTCCACCTCTTTGCTGGATGCCTTTGTTTCCTCTTGTCTGCTTCCTGTTTGTGCCAAGTCTTGTTAACCAGATTGTCTTCTACTTTCCTACCCGTGCCTGAACCACCATAATCTGTTCTCTTTATCCTTTTCTGTAGTTGGAGCTACACTGGCGTCTGCTCTTATGTCATAATTTCTTCCATCTGTGCCACGGTGTGCATCCTTCCACTTGTCTCAGGCACTTCATCTCCATCACCTCTAGTTTCCTCAGCTGCTCTGCCTTTACTGTCCAGGTTTCTGTACAATACAGTAGTAATGGTCACACCACTTATTTGTATACCTTGTTTCTGCTTCTTTGGCATTCTTCTATCATATACCACACCTGACACTGTGCTAGTTAGCTGTAGCCCCTCTGATTCTACCTCAGACCTCCTCATTCAGACTTCCCTTCTCCTGAACTACCCCTTCCAGATACTCAAAGCTGTTAACCTGTTATCATTTCTCAACTTTTTATGAACTCCACCATTTGTTGACATTACAACAGTCTTATCTGTACTCAGTTTCATCCCATGAGCCTTCAGTTTTACATTCCATTTCCCCTATCCATTGCTAAAAATCTTGCTAAGAGTCTACTTGTAATGGTACATCATCTGTGTACATCAACTTTGTTGATCTTTACCCTATGACCTGTTTGTTAATGTAGTCCATCACCAGTATGAACAGCAGTGGGCTCAGAGCTGGTTGGTGCACATCCACTCCCACTTAGAACCTTTCTATGAGACCAAACACTATTCATACTTGAGTTATTGGGTCCTTGTACATAGCCTTCATTAATTCTACCAATGTTTCTGGGACTTCAAACCACTGCAGGATTGCCCAAATTAGCATTTTTGGAACCTTGTCATATGCTTTCTCCAACACTAAGAATGCCCACTTGAACTCTTTCCTCGTCTCTAGCTTCTTCTAAACTATCCACCTCACTGTAAACATCAGGTCAGTTGTGCTACATCATCTGAATCTGAACTGCTCATCTCCCATCTTACTTTCTACTACTCTGCCTATTCATTTATCAATCACCCTCTCCAGAATTTTCAAGCAAATTGACTGGAGTTTGACACCGCTGTACTGCGCACAGTTGTGGATGCTCCTTTTGTTCTTGAACACTAGCACAAGAATGCTTACTCTCCAGCCATCTGGGATATGTCTTTCTTTCCACACCATAATAAGTACCCACAGGAGCCACTTTTACCCTGTTACACCCACAGTCTTTATCATATCTGCTGTGACCTCATCTGAACCTGCTCCTTTCCCTGACTTAATTTTCCTTAGTGCTGTCCTTACTACTTCTGTGGTGGGTTCTTCCTCTTCTCTCACTATAGGCTGTATCTGGGGCAGTACACAGCTTCTATGGGGTTTTCTTCATTCAAAAGCTGCTGAAAGTACTCCTTACATCTGCCTCTGATGTCTTGTGGACTGGTGAGAAGGATGCTGCTGGCATCCCATATGAAGGATGTCTGACTATCTACTTTGCCTTGCAACCTGATATGGTTTATTTGTGTCATCTACTGACTCACTTTCAGAAGCTGGAAGACAGCCTCTGATGTCTTATTCTTTGATATTGCAACTACTTTCTTAGCTTCTTTGTTAGCCAACCAGTATTCCTTCCTAGCATGGACTGTCTTTTCTATGGCACAGTTTTTCCTGAAATCCTTCTTTATTTTGATAACTTCCTGGACTTCTGCATTTCACCACCAGCTTTCCTTATGTGCCTTATTTCCATACCTACCTGGCGTGGCAACATATCTGCTCTGTAGTCCTAAGACATGCTGTTTTGAGGTGCTGCCATTCTTCTTCATCTCCACCTCTTTCCTCTTGTTCCTGCAGTGCTAGAGCCCTTAGTAAATCATTGAACTGTTGCTCTCTCTCTCCAGTCAACCTCCAGGTCTTCAGCCTGGCCTCTTTTGACCTCAGAGCCTTCTCTGACCACTGCTTGTAGGATATTGTGGCAACCAGTGGTTTATGTTATGAGTGGACTCTTTCAGTGAGGTTGACTTTGCAATCATTGATTCTACCAAAGTGCCCTTTACTTACTAGGAGGAAGTTTACCTGAGTTGCATGTTAGCCACTCTTTTATGTGATCTTGTGTGTCTGTCTCTCTTTATGAACCATGTGCTGGCTAGTATCAAGCTATTTGCCAGACAGAAGTCTAGAATGGCCTCTCCTTTATTCCTGCTGTCCCCACACTTGTATACAGGCAGTCCTTATATTCTGTTCTGTCTGTCCTGATATATGCATTCAGGTCACCCATTATCAACAACCAATTCATGTTGCCCTGCTTTATCTAGTATGTCCTGCAACTGCTGTCTGAATTCACTCTTTTCCTCTTTATCACAACCCTGTTGTGGGGCATAGGCTGAGGTTATAAATACTGCCCTATCATTAGGCTGGAGTCTGATTACCATGAAACTGTCACTAATCATGATGACATCCCTCTCTGCCATCTGAAGCTTCTCCCTCACCACAATTCCCACAACATTTCTAACCTGTCCTCCTTCTGAGTAGTAGATCCTAGATCACAAGCGAAGTAGCTTTGCTGCATTGCCCTTGTGTCTACTCTTCTGGATACATAGGATGTCCAGCTTCCTCTTTACCATCATGTCATCTACTTCCAAGCTAAGTCCTGTCAGTGAACCTTCAATTCTTAGTTCATGGTTGGCAGGTTGATTGGTTTTACATCCAGCTTTCACTCCCACTGGGCAGCTGGACACTGTCTGGGCTTTATGGCAGGTACAATCTGGCCAATAGGGACACATTCACCCCTTCTACCAATAGCATGGGTCCATGGTGTAGGCCTGAATAGGCTGGGTCCTCAAACCACTTATAACTGGCAAATACTCATGACCATTTGGTAACATTAATCAACATGACTGAATCAACTACAGACATATTTTACACTGTCGTGTGACTAGCCCTACTATGGATTGCAGTCAGTAATCTATGTTCTCCTATCATAAGGATACTGCACGCCACAGTAAATGCCCAAAGTGGTTGGTTTATACAACCTTTCCCCCTACAGGACACCATGTGCAGTCTATGCAGCTCTGCTGCCCACAGCTCCATTCTTTTGGTGAGTTTGAGATGGAGACACTCAGCATGTTTTACAGAGGTGGAAGGAACCCCACTGAGACACAGGGAAAACAGGACTGAATCTTCTACCTTCTGCATAAGACACAAAGACATTAACCATTATGCTAACTGGTCTCTCAGTTTTCGGTATCATTTCTTGATTACTAATTTATATTTGCCAGTTGCTATATGTGGTAGTTTCTGCAAGTTTCTGAACAGCATGTTTTTTGTATAATTAAGAATAAAACATATTTTGCTCTACTAAATAGATAGGTGGCTTAGATCATCTTCTAAAGTGTTTTTTTTTTTACAGAAGAAGAGGGGCTGCACCTAAAAGTAATAATGTCATCTGCTTACACAATCAATATTATTGAAACAAGGTCTTTAGGAAGTCTCTTTATAAACAAAGAATTGGGGAAGAGAAAGAGAACTGAACCATGATGGACCCCTTTATTACTTATTAATTAATTTATTTATTTTTTGCTCCCCTCTAGGACCTTGCCTGATGGCTGTTCTGCTTTTGCCCATTTGGTATATTTATTCCAACAGAAGGGAACTTAGGCACTTGCTGGTCCTGAGAGACATCCTACACTGTCACCATGGCAGCAAACACCACAGATGGCTCCTCAGGGCTTGAAATTATTACTTCCTGAAGGGAAGCATACACTGCTTTTCTTTTGGCTACTTAGTGTGAAAGCATTTATGGTTGTGCAAGCTCAGCAATTGTAGGACTCCAGTGGGTGAACAGCCAGCATTCCCAGTAGATGCCAGTCATGTGATGAGACAGAGCTGCCCCTCTATCCCCCACAAAGACCGGAGGGTCTGCAGCAGTCAGCTCCTACACACAGGAAGTCTCTAATTGATCTTATACAGCCTGTGACAGTCAAGACTCTATACCTCTAGGCCATGGAGCTGGCTTGAGGATCACTTTATTTAAAGAGTCAGAGTCAATGAGAGTACTGTTAGCTTTAAGGTGGAAGCTTCTGTTAAAAAGTAAGGTTTGGAATAAGCCTTTTACTTTTGCACTTATGCAAATCATCTATTCTAAATTATTCCATTTTCATATCATTGCAATTGTTTTTAATGCTTTTAATTAAAAATTGTTTTAAAAGTTTTCCAAGCTGAAGACTTGATAATTTTTAACTCCAGAGAGACAACAAGTAGGAAATTTTAAAATAAGAGTGGATCAGTTATTTATCATCAATAAATTAAGATCAGTTTTACTTCAAAATGTCACAAAGATGACTGACATAGACACTAGAAAAAGTAAAATCACTGATGAGCCCAAAACAGTTTCAAGTCGGGATATAATACTCTCCCAAAGCTCTCAGTGTATCTCTGGAAAAGGTGGATTACAGCGTTGCTGTCCATCTTTGTTAGCTAAAAACATACTTAAAGGAAAGTGCAGAAATATTTTGTCTTACTCTCACTTTCTTTAAGCGAGCAGGACATCTAAGACAGAAGTTGAAGCATGGAATGAAGAAAAAAAGTAGAAGGGTCTTGAAAAGCCTCAATCTTTTCACACTGCTAAAATAGAATAAAAAAATAACTATTTAAAAATAATGGAATATGTTCAGAAAGCAGAGAAGACTCCCTAGAGGACAGCTGCTGTAAAAAGGTCAGCAGTCTCGAACAGCTGTATTCCTTCAGACTATATAAAAGTAAACTGGTTGTGTAGTAATGCAGGGGCCGGTGCAGAAAGTGGGAGAAAAATTTTTGAAAAGATTATGTCACTCTGCATCAGTTAAGCTGGTAAAGCTGTGTAGATATAGTTACATCGTTGAAGAACTACAAAAATTATACAAATTTCAGCTATTTAAAACAAAGCCAGTCAAGTATGACTTTGCAGTTGAAAACCAACTCAGTTTCAAAAAAACTAATGAAACCAAAGGTATCCAAAAGCAAGAAGAGAAAATCACATTTAATAAATCCCAAACTAAGTAAACAAATGCATAACTTTTAAAGTGAAAAGTGAAGGACTGTTTTAATATGTATTCCCATGCCAATTCAATAAATCAGCAAGATCAAGATAAAAAGGCACAGTTTTGGGGGTATATAGTGTTGATCCCTCTTGTTTACATTATACCACAGAACCTTCACCAACCGAATCTTATGCCAACACTCATAAATATACTGTACTGCCTATCAAGTCCTATTATTTATTAAAGCAGAATATTAAAATGGGAAACCAACAAACGTTTCTTAATGAACAAAAAATATCAAGTGAATGCATTAATCTGTAACATATCCACAGACATCCCAAAATGCAAAAAGTGTCCTTGCGTTGCTAGATCTATATCACAGTGCTCCTGCAGTTGGAACAAGTCCATCATAAACTTGACTTCTGGTTTTACTCAGCCTGAATTATTTTTGGCTCAGCTGAAAGTTAACTAATAATGGAAATAAATAAGTTAATAAGTAATTGTCACAGTGATTAGCAGCGTATTATTACTCTCAAAGTAACTGGTTTTAACAGATTTGATTACAGCTATTAGGGCAGGTCTGTAGTGCAGCCGTTAGCACTGCTGCTAAACACTGCTTAGCTCTCTTGTCTGTATCTTACTGGCAGTGGCATGTGCGTCATCTGCACATCTATTGTGTCTCTTCTGGTTTCTTCCTGCATCCCAGTGATCTGCCATACCTGGACTGATAGTCCTTGAAACTGCCTGTGTGTGTGTGTGTGTGTGTGTAGGAGTGTACACACACATCCATGCACATCCTGCAATAGGTGTGTTTCCTATTCTGTATTAGTTTCAATGCTTGCACACAATGAGTGCAGGGAATAGAGCCACTCCCCTGCAACCCTAAAATGGATAAAGCAGGTTATTATAAAATGGATTAATGTTACTTAGCTGGCAGCATGAAAGCATCCATATAGCTTTAAACTCTCAGCAAAGAAGTCTTTTCAGTTTCACAAAGGTAATATTTTCAGGGGTTACCTGAGAGTATTTGGTCAAGTGACCCATCATACAGTAGGCGAATAGTGGAATCAGACCCTGGACTTTCGATTACAGGAAGATCATTAACAGCTCACAGCTTTAATCCTCTATGCTACCTGCCAGACATAATTCAAATTGAATGTCAGGCTGCCAGATCACCATTTTTTATCATTTTATTTGTATCCCCCCCCCCATTTACCATACCAATATCAATCTGTAATTCCCCAATTTACTCATCTGTGTCATCTTTATAGAAAGTGATGAGATCACAATCCCATCTCTTTCAATAGGTGGAGCCCCCCCCCCCACCCCTTTGCAGAGCAAGACATTCTTTCAGTGTATCCCAGTGAGGTTGCTAATCTCCTTGAAGAATGAGAGAAGATACCATACATGCAACAGTCTGTTGGTTTAGGTATATTTATACAGTCTGTAACCACTGAAACACCCACCAACCTCCATGTGGGGGTGCTGTAACTGCATGCCATTTCCATTTCTCCAGTGCTATTTTATTTTTTATGATCAAGTATTTGTTTTACATTTGTTACATAGAGCTTTCACTACATTTAAAAGTATTTTCTCCCATTTGTACTTATTTGACAATAGCTACTTTTGTTATAAGTCTACTGATTAATTGTTCTATTCCTTGTATTTTTTCACATATAATGTATAATTTTACCATATGTATAAGATTTTAAAGTATTGCAGACTGTATTGCTATTTGTATCTTGTTTGTCTTTAAATTCAAAACAGTACTTTTTTGTTTAAACTCTTCTGCTTTAGTAATATATGCAGGTATTCTGCACCATATTGTTTGCCTAATATTGTTAAAAAATTATGACCTGATATTGAGCATGTTGTTATTCTAAAATTACTAGCCTTCTTATATAGGTCCATAGATATAAATAGCTAAACTATTGTAGTTCGAGTACCAAAGGCATAGGAATACTGAGTGAATTTTAAAAAGATGTGCTGCTTCTTCTGTGCAAATCTATTACTTTAACTAATTCTATCCGATTTTTAAAAGACTAGCTGTAATGGAGATTTAATTGCACTCGCATCATTATTACTTAGTGCACAATTATAATCTCCTCCTAAAAATTACACTTCTTTTCATGAGAGTCAGTAAATTGTTTACCCTACCTTTAGACATTACCACCTCCTACTCTCTCTATCATCCCCTCCACTTTCATCTCATTATTTCAATATCTGTACCTATCCTCTCACCCCTCTACTCGGAACCCTTCCTAACCAATCTATCTTTTATACATATTTCATCCTACCAGCTTTTTTTATAATGTACATATATGCCAAATACTTTGAAGTATTTGATGTCTAAACTCTTTCTTTTTAAGGTATTATTTTTCAACATCATTATTAATAGAAAAAGTGTATGGATACTATATATGATTGCATGTAATCTAACTGTATATCAACTATATAATGTAATATTTTACTGTGTACATGGAGCTTTTCTCCCCGGACCTCCACTGAAAAAGAATGTGTGTCCAGTCGGACTTTCATGGTTAACAAATGTTGTTGTTGTTGTGTCTTTCGGCTTATCCCGGTTAGGGGTCGCCACAGCGAAACTCCGGTCCGCTAATGTTTGGTAGTGGATTTTTACATGCCGAGTTACCAGCCCTGACGCACAACCTTCAACGAAGGCATGCCCATTCACACATGCCTCCACACAGAAGACGCTCTAGCTGAGAATCGAATGCGACAGCGTCTTGCTGTAAGGCGACAACGCTACCGCAGCACCACTACCGCGGACTCATGGTTAACAAATGTAAAATAAAATAAATAATAAATAAATGTTTTCTTGTACATTTAGCAACATCATGCATCCAGTAAGGGAAGGAATTATACTGGAATTTTATTTCTCCAGTACCTGAAAGGAAAGGGAATCTGATTCTGAAGATACATTTTTTTCTCCGATTACCATTCTAGTGAGTTATTTTTTCTAAAACTATAGCCAGAATTTATTTATTTGTTTGCCTTTTGTTTACCAGGAAAGTCACTGGGCCAGAGGGAACCCATTTTCAGTGGAGGCCTGGGGAGAAAAGCTCCACAAAACAAAAATGTAACAGTTAAATTACAAGATTTGAGTTGCAAGGACTAAATTTATACAAAATAGATAGTGAAAAAATATAAGAATAGTATAATCTGTACAGTACAGAGGTACAGATTTGTGCAAAATACATAGTAAAAATCCTAAGTATAGTATAGTTTGTAGAGTCAAAGTATCATTTAAAGATTTACATTGAATAATTTCTCAGAATGAAATAATTGTTTCAGTGGGATCAGTAAAATTAAAGTATCCATACATGAATAATATGATTTATTACATCTGGATTTTAATCAACCTGCAGCTATTCCTTCTTTTCTACTAGCATTAGAGGATATTTTCTTGATAGCCTGCTTGCCAGTTAGTACCATGCCCCGTTGTATAAGGTCCTTCAGACTCACCAGTACCTATTTTCTAATTTCAAATTAGGCCCTGCAGTTACTGCACTGGCAACATCATCTGTTGTTAAAGTGAAAGCTAAGCCCATCCCTTCTGACAAAGGTGGGAAAGTTTTTGGCAGATTTGTGCAGATGAATTCTTCTTCTACTACTTTAGTGTTCAGCTTTCTGAACAACAGGCTCATACACCAAAATATTTGCTTGCTTTGTTTGAAAAATATGAGAAAGTGAACTGTTAGCTTCCCCTCTTCAGAAATTAAAGCATTGCTAAATTCTTTAATAGCTTCTTTTTGTCAAGGAACCACACAATATTTGAAATCTTCTAATGACTCTGCTGATACTGTATCTGGATCAACTACTACTGGATCAATAATAAGGTTTGCTTGGTTATGTTCACAAAATTTTCTGAAGATGAGATTTTGAATTCTCCCAGAGACAGAGCTGTTTTGTTTGATCTCTGTTCTGTTGAGGTCCTTAAACAGTTTGATAAAAGGAGGGAGTTAATGCAAGGGGAGCATACAGATTTTAACATTCCTTTTCAAAGTTTAATAAGATCTTTCCCTCTAATTCAGGATCCTTTTTTAGAAACTGGGACAAACAGTCTCAGCAATGTGCTGGCAGACTAAATTTCTAAAAGCAATAGTAAGGAGTCTTAAGAAAAACGGAACCTCCCATAACAACGGAAAGTCCAAAAAACAGACTGGTTTGCCTTATCACACTCTAGCAACCCATTAAGTCTTTCATAAAGTTTAGATCTTTAATTTTCCTTAGCATACAAGAGAGTTCCTTGAAATGTTTAGAAAGGTTACAATTAGCAGTGGGAGTCCCTTTCTCATCAGAGAATTCCACTGGATCCCTCAACCAAACTTGTCCGTTTCCTTCAGTCTTGGAAAAAATGCTATCTCGGGGGGGGGGGGGGTCACAAAATCAGATACGCTGAGCAAAAAGGGAAGGGATTTTATTCAAGAATCATTTTGATGAAGAAGAAAAATGGGACTTGGCGATCAGTCTTAGACCTTTCTGTTCTAAAGCTTCATATCAAAGTTGCAAAGTTCAAGCTGCTTTCCTTTCAGCCTCTGTTACCCCTCATCCTACATTTCAGTTTTTTATAAGCATCTTTTAAATCAAGAGTTATCATCGTAACCCAGTTCTCAAACATTTCAGAGTTTTTTAAATTTTTTTTTAAGTCTGGCTTACATTTTCAGTTCTCTGTCTTACCCTTTGGACTATCTACAACTCCAAGGATGTCTACAAAGTGTCTAGCACCAGTAATAGCTCATTGCAAATTTCAATTCAATCACTTTTTCACATTTTTGATAGCTGGATTATACTTGAGGATTCCTCCTCAAAATGTCAGGAAACCATGGTCTTGGTAAAGGACTTTCTTCTAACTCCAGGGCTCCAGATGAACATAAGTCAGTCTTTTATCATTCCTTCTCATAAGATAGTGTTTCTGGGATGCATTCTGGATTCATTCCTCACAATAATTTTTCTTTCTCAGGACAAAGTAGATCTTTAAAAGGAACAATTTTTGATTTTCTCCAACCATTTTCTGAGCTCAGCCAGGGAACAGATTAATGTTCTGGGTTTCACAGCCTCTACAATTCTTATGAATCTTCTGGCTGTTCTTGACATGGGAGGAATTAAATGGTTTCTCAAATCTGTTTGGACTCATCACCACCACCTGCATTCTTTTCAGATCCCAGTGCTGAGGTTTATCAAAAAGGAGTTATTTTGGTGGGTGGACCAGCTATCTCCTCCTGCCTTCCAGCTCCTGCTCAGTCTATAACCACAGAATACCTCCGACTTTGCTGAACACATAAATGCCAAATAAAGGTTGTCAGTAAAAAATGCTCTTAAATTTCTACATCATCTTTGGACTTAAAGCCTTCTGCTAGTAATAAGAGGCACTGCCACATAAACATTCAGGGGGAGCAAGATCATGCCTCCTTTGCAGGGTATGCTAGCCTTGGATCTAGCAACTCAGCAACACCATTCCATTCATGCTAACAATATGCCAGATATAAATATTAGTGCAGATAAGCGAAGCAGGACTAGGATAGATCCCTATGAATGAGAGCTGAATCATATGTTACTCAAGGAAATGATCCATCTGTGAGGAACAGACAGTTAAAGCAATTCTGCCCCACTGTTCTTGGTAAACTACTCTCGAAGAAAGGTGCCTTCTCATTCCCATGAACTAAAATGTTCTTACAGGCTTTTCCACCCTTTCTACTGGTCATTCTAAAGATTCAGAAGGACTCCCCGAAGATAATTGTGGTGACTCCCTTTTCACCTGGGCAACTGTGTTTCTCTCTTTTGAAAATGGCAGAGGGCAATTATCACACATTTCTGCACGAACAGACTGCCTATTCTTTTCAGATCCAAAAAATAAGGGAAAGAATTTTATATACTCTGGATGTCCTCAGGTAATTCACTACATTGACAAGGCTAACATCTTCAAGATATCAATTCAACTATTGCCTCTGAAGGCAAGTCAAAAGGACAATCTGTGTCAAAACATGTGATTTCCAAATGCTTGTCTCACACTATTCATAGGTTCATAGGTTGGTACTAGGCTATCAGCCCTAGGGCCTATACAAGCCTAGCCATAACAATTCCCTGGCTATTTCTTCCCACATTATTTACTTTCCTGGACCCCTGTCTAGCAGGGCGACTGACGTGATCCCTGGGGTGAATTTCCTTTCTCCCATCCAATCGTCAAGGTTCCACTTGAAGAGGTCCAAAGAGGCACTCTGCTTGACATGTATGGGCAATCTATTCCAGAGTCTGGGGAGTCTCTGGGTCAGGAACCTATCCCTCCAGCATGTTTTGTTTATTGTGATGACAAGGTTTAGATCCCTGGAGCGTGTAGCTCTGAGGGATTGGGATTTCTTTAAGTGTAGCATGTCCAACAGCTCTGGGTTTGACATGGCCTTGTATGTTAAGCAGAGATCGCCTCTGAGTAGACGATATGCGACAGAGTATAGCTGGAGGTTTTAAGGTGGTCAGCGAGGGCATCTGCTTTAGGCCTGTGATTCTTTTAGTGAGGTATTTCTGAGGCCTTTCCAGTTGTTGCAGATGTCTTGAGAGGTACATACCAAATGGGGCGTTGTATTCTATAATGGGTCTAATGAGGGATGAGTACAGTGGGACAATGACCTCCTTTTTCTGGATGAAAAGCCCTTTGTGATGAGGTGTGCCACATAGAAGGATTTCCTGACTGTTGTGGCGATGTGGTTATCGAAGGTGAGACCACTGTCCACCTGTGTCCCTAAGTCTCTTATCACACTTTCTGTGTTTAGTGTACTGCCACCTATATGGTAATTCATGGATACATGTTTTTTCCCAAAGGGGATAACAATACATTTCTTGGCATTGAGCTTGAGCCCATGGCTCTGGCACCAAGCATCTGTTTCTGTAAGGCCCTTTTGTAGAGTATCCACATCATTTGGGGATTCAATAATGGCTCCCAGTTTGCAGTCATCTGCAAACTTTGTTAGCCAGAGTCCCTTAGTGTTGACCTGTACTTCAGAGAAGTAGATGCCAAACAAGAGCGGCCCCAGACTGAACCCTGCGGTACTCCACTTGTCACTTGTCTGGAGCTGGATTTGGAGTCGGCTACTTTTACAGTGAGGGTTCTATCAGTAAGCCATTTAGCAACCCATTGGGTGACATAGGGATTAATGCCCAACTTAGTAAGTTTATCTATGATTCCAGAGTGGGGGATGGTGTCAAAGGCCTTGGCAAGGTCTAGATAGGCTGTGTGGATCACCTTACCCTTGTCCATGGCTCTGGAGACTGATTCAAAGAAGTCAATCAGGTTCAAGAGACAAGATCGGCCCTTCACAAACCCAAACTGGGTGGGGTCCAGTGTTTGAAGGTTGCCAATGTCTTTGTTTATAAGTTCCATGATAATACGCTCCATGGCCTTGCAGATAAGGCTTGTCAGACTGATGGGATGGTAGTTTTCGGGATCCAAGGTGGATCCCCCCTTGTGGATTGGGATAACTGTAGCTCTGCGCCACTCAGTGGACACGAAACCTGAGGTGAGGCTATGATTAAACATGACACTTAGGTGAGGTGCCAGTTCATATTGTAGTTCATGTAGTACACAGCCCGGGATGTCATCTGGTACCATGGATGCTGTATTCTTGGCTTTAGAGAGTGTGTTTTTTACCTGTGTGGCCATTATTACTGGAATTTGGCAATCTTCTGGTATTGAGATGGGCCATTTAGGGGGTGAGAGGGGGGTGAAGTTGGCACTGAATCGATCTGCCAGGATATTGGCAATATCCTTTGGATCAGTATATTTAATGCCATTCTGTTTTAGCTCAGTGCAGATCTGAGCATTGCCATTTAGATTCTTGACATAGTTATAGAATGCTTTGTGGTTGTCTTTGGAATCTTTGGCAATTTTATTTTCGTAACTAGCTTTGGAGGATTTTATGAGGCATCTCAGTTTCTTACTGAGGCCAGTAAGGGAGTTTTTTGCATTTCTCACTGTAATAAGTCACTTCTAGGAAAGGTCAAGGCCCATCCTGGCAGGGCTTTTGCCTCTTCTGTGCCTTTTTGGAAAGAAGCAGACTCTAGAAGTATTCTAGAGACAGCAGCTTGGTACTACGTGCATACTTCTACAAACCATTAAAAATTGGATTATTTTCCTAAGTCTAGAATGGGTTTGCTAGGACTATTCCCCCAGGGGCTCCTGGATTCTGATCTTTCTTCTTCCTCTAATTATTTCTAAGCTTAAGTACTCTACCCATATAGTTTAGGCTATGGCAACAGTGATCTAATGAGAAACACGGTGCAGATTTAACTTGCCATAAAAGTGGATGCTTGAATAGATCACTGTTGCAGTACAGACATACTCCCTGCACCACCCCCCACACACACACTTTTGTGTTATATTTTTGGCCAGGGTTAGGATCTTTTTGCTTACCTTTTTTTTCCTGGCATATACATAAATGGCAACGCTTTAGCCTCCCTTCTCTGAACTCAAGCAAGCTTTGAAGATTTGGCTGTCTAACTACTGACTTTATGTGGCTCTCCTCCAGCTCTTCAGAGGTTAAGGCTAGTGGAAGGTGCTTGAAAGCTTTGGGCACTGGTTGGTCATCATATCCTTGACAGATTATAATCCACATTATTTAGACTATGCAAAAGTGATCTGTTCAAACATTTACTGTTATGGAAAGTTAAAGTACACAACTGTATTTTCATACTGCAAAGTACTTTTTGTGGACTTTTTTCTTCTCAGAATGCACTCTGCTTGTTTCATCATTCCAATTAATGTCCTGACTGATTTTTTCAGAGAAATGATCAAAATACTTATTTAAAGAATAATGGTATATTTTAAAGTCAGAAACATAATATTTCACCATATATATTTACTAATCAATTATGTTCTATGTATGAAGCTGAAAGGTTAAGTAAGGCCATCTATGCCTAAGCAATCTGTCATAAATATTTGTTAGATAATTACATACTTATGACTATAACCAGTATGTCTTTTATATACAAGAAATGATTACGTAGGGTCATTTAAGGTAATTTCTATATACTTTAAACATGTTATCCAGCAGAGCAGTTATTACAGGCACAAAATGGCTGTTCATTCTTTGTATATTATACTGAGAAACAGGCAAGAGTTTCAAAATACATTAAAGTATATTATGCCTCTTTTTGTGTTTCCTGCATTCTGAAATTGTACAGCTTTCAAGATCAGATATTCTCTTTACACCTACACTATGCAGAATGTTCATGCTGTCAAGTGAATTTTTTGGAGAGGTTTCCTGGTTAGAACGAGCTACATGTATTAGCTTTACAATTAATGTCCCAACTGATTTCTGTGGAGAAATTATTAAACTGCATCATTTAAAATACTGCCTAGCAAAAATATTTTTGTCTCATATATTCACCAATCAACCATACACCCAAGAGTGTATTCTCCAAGGTGCCTATAAAAGCTGTGGAACTATTTAAGCCATATTAGTACTTGATATTTTCTATATGAATTGCCGATTAAATAGAGAATTATTAGAACATATTTCAAGCTACTTATCTTATAAATCATTTTCAACATATTACTCTATGGTAAATCAATATACAACAATGGCTTATCTCAGCAGCTGAAGGCAATTCTTTGACAGCCAAATATTTTGTTTGTAGAAGAATTGTTTTAGCTTTCATGGCTTATCTCTTAAAATACTTAATTTAAAAATATCACTAGATTTCAAACATACATATGACATCCAGTTCTTTAACATTTTCTGTTGTTCCTAATTCATTTTTCAGCCTAACAGTGTTTGATATATATATATATATATATATATATATATATATATATATATATTATATATATCTATACATAAATAGATTTGTAAATAAATATGTATATATATCTATATCTACATGTATGTATGTGTGAATATATATATATATATATATATATATATATATATATATATATATATATTTATATGGGATCCAGACACATGCTCGACTAGCATATGTCCGAATCACAAAACATCGAACACACATACACAAAACCGCTCAACATCGACAAGTGTTTCCGTGTATGTGTGCCTGTTTCGTAGATTGGACTACAGTGTGGGTAAGGGAAAATTCCCTTTTCCCCACTGTAGTGCGATCTCGGAATGAGAATAATAAAGTAGGGGGGTGGGGGGTGCAGGGGGGCTGCAGAAACGTAGACTTTTTTTTGAACTACACATACACGGAAGTGGTTTTCGATGTTAAGTGCTTTCGTGTATGTGTGTTCGATGTTTTGTGATTCGGACATATGCTAGTCGAGCGTGTGTCATCTTTTTGGCCCAAGTTGTGGGTGAAGAGAATGAAAGACAGAGCAGTTAACTTATGGGATTAAGAAATGAATAAATTAAAACTAACAAGTACTGGTAATGATTTCATGGGATGGATGACAGCATGCCACAAAAAGAGATGAAGACGATTGTGAGGATATGCTACCATGTGCTAGCATGACTAGCTGAAGTTTTGTAAATACTTGTAAATAATTGTAAATTACCCTGTGTTTTATATACCAGCATGATTAGCTATAATTTTGTAAATAAGTTAATGTTTTTTGATTTATGTAAGATGCTTGAATCAAATAATGTTCTTCTGGCTGTCCAAATGTACATGTTTTTAAGAAAGAATTCTGAAAGTAGGTTATGCCAGTCAGCTGACCTAGATGTGATGTCATCGTGTGCCAGATCTGAAGGAATAGAAACTCCACAGCAGCTATTTGTTTACTTTTTATAGTCTGACACGAGACAGTAGTATTCTAATAACAGCTTTCTGTGACTTTAAAAAAATCTGCTATAAAAGCAGGTGCTGAGTCAATTAAAGTTGAGTAGTTTTTGTATTTGCTCAGTTGTTGTTCAGTAGTCAGTTGTTTTCCAGATCAGTAGTTATCGATCAAGGTTTTCCAGAGCTGTTCAGCAGAAATAGTAGGAGTTGCTATTCTCGTCGCCGAGGACCAGACAACAGCTTGAAAAGTGGATGTGTATTCTTATTTTGCCTTGCAGAAGTAAGAGCATCATCTTGCCTTGCTGAGTTAATTAGATTATACAAGGACAGTTAGATATCAGGGAACTATAGTCAGATAGATAGAGTTGTCCTACAGTCACTGTGAAACCTATCCTACAGAGTTATTTTCATAATTCCTGTGTGTGTGAAACTCTATGGTTTACTGGAATCAGTTATTCAGTGTATATATGTTTTACATAATTTCATTTATTAAATATTTTATTACCCTTTACTGTGGCTGGTTATTTAGAAAGTGCTTTTAGTAACCTGAGAATGTTTATGCTTATTGTGATACACCAGGGCCACACCAAAAAGCATTAGTGCTTGGAGTACATGCTATCATTTATAGCAGTATTTATTTTATGCAATAAAACTGAACATCCCTTTTGAAGGGTATTGTGGTATCTGACTGGTGGCAGCTGTCATCTTGTATTTTGGGAAAGAGAACATAACTGGTAAATCTGTGACAGTCTTTCCCAAAAGTGTGTTTTTTTTCAAATGTTTAAGAGTGAGTGTGTCAAATACCTGTAACAGTGCTCTGCAGTGGCTAGTATGAAGACTCATTTGGGGACCTGGAGTGAAGCATATAGTACAGTCCCAGGTTTGGAACCTGTTCCTGGTGTATTCTTACAAGAAACCGTCTATTTCTATACCTGCTTTCAGTGACGCTTCCTTACCAGAGAAAGTGGTGAGGAGTGAGGCTCCTTTGTTATGCCCCAGGTTAAAGTGGGGATGTCACAATGATATACAGGAGCTGGACAGCCATGCTTCAGTATGATAATGCAGCCATGACCTTGCCTGTTCTTAGGACCATATTATCATAGATGGGCACTGCCAAGGCTGGAGGAAATTGTTGCACAGTTTATTCTGGGCTCCCAAAGAACACACTAAAATTTGTGAACAGGCTTAGATTGGTGACAGCATCTATTCATTACCAGAAACAAAATCAGGCACAAAATGCAACAGAAAACTACTCAAAATGTCTAGTTCAAGTGCTCCTTTGTAGTTTAACTGACAGCTCATGCTTTTGATAAACTTTGCTTTTTCTTTTTTTTTCCTTTAAATTCTGCTCCTACCTTTATTTTTAAGGCTTTAACACTGCTTATTATTTTGATGAAGGAATAACAGGCATGTAGTTAAGGAGCTACAATAATCTCATTAGACTTGGCGGAAGAGGGTCACCCATGATATACAACTGATGACTTTATTAGAGTGCTGCTTCCCCACAGAGATGCAGTTGCACTCTTGGTAGAAGATGTCCTGACTAATGACCATGTAGAAGCAGGAAAAAGGCTTGACAAAGTTGGAAGTAAAACGAGGAACCATCACAGCAGCTCACTGTGACAATTCACACAGTAAAGATGATACTGAGATCACAGAAAAAAATTATATATGCTTATCTGGAAAAAAAAAAGAATGCATAAGAAGTTCTGAAGCTCCTTGAGAAGAAAAGACTATTAAGCAGAAAACAACAGATCAGTTTTTGTGTGCCTGTATATACATGTGTGCCTGGGGGGGGGGGGGGGTTAAAGTGCCAATGGTTATATGGGGGTTCTCAACTACAACTGTAAAATTGTCTTAGTGACCCATTTTATAACAGACTCTCTGTGATCCTGCAGAATGCCAGCTTCTGTATTCAAGTGTAGCTTGATACAGTTATGACATTTCACTTTCTTCTGTGATGACTTCAAGTCTTTCAGATCTTATTTAATTAATTACAACGAGACTTGAAACATATTATTCCATGGATCAGTACTGAAACATCCTTATAACTGCTGATTCTAAATCCTACTTGGAAAAAATAACGTCAGTAAGAATGTGACACTACAAAAGAAGATTTTCAAATGTTCATACAGCACAGTTCATTTTTGTTTTCAAATCCTCTCTTATGACTGTCTAGGCTATGATGAAAAAATCACTGATGATAGCAATGCTATTGCTAAATAGAGGTTTCCTGATAAACAATGATGAAGAAAAGACTTTTATGAATGGCTTAATTTATGGGTGCTTGATAAGGTCGCAGGTCTCTCCTCCATTTGTTCTATGTTGCGAGGTGCATTAATTCGATATTTAGCTACTAAGAATTAAATTCAACATAAGGGCTAGTGAATGAGTTAGTGAAAGTCATAGTGTTGCGTTTGTGCCTGGAAAAGTGGAAACATTTGCTGAATTAATGAACACTGAAGAAGAAATAAATGTTGACAATAATAAAAGAAGATAGACAACCACAGGGGCAGTGTTTCAGGGTAAATAATATACTTCAGTTCAGATAAGCTTTTGTTCTATCCTTAACATTCTGATGAAGTTTGGGCTGTGAGAAATATTTGGTCTGTTGGAATGATGTCAGGAGAGAGGAACTGCTTGAAATTGAAGACACTGAGTTTTTGCAGCTTGCTATGACTCCTATTAATAAACACATACCTGAAGTGTGAAAAAGATCAAGACATTTTAGTGATCAGGTGGTATATATGCAACAAAAAACATGGAGGATAAGGCCAGGAGAGAAAAAAAAATCTGAGGCTGGCTGTAGGACTGGAAGGAGAAGACAGACTGGCTTTAACTGATACTGGGAAATCTGAAATGGAGATATGAGCATCTGACCAGATGCCAACCTGGTAAACAACAGGAAAAATAGATACTTCTCCTTAAGAGTGAACCTGCAAGCCATCCTAGAAAATTTAGACTAATAACTTGCCTTCCAATGATTTACAAACTGTGCACTGGAATTGAGGCAGACAGAGATTATAGTTGTTGTTGTTGCATCTTTTGGCTTTTCCCGGTTAGGGGTCGCCACAGCGGAACTCCGGTCCGCTCATGATTGGCAGTAGATTTTACGTGCTGAGTTGCTGGCCCTGATGCACAACCTTCAATGAAGGTACGCCCATTCATGCATGTCTCCACACAGAAGACGCTCTAGCTGAGAATCGAACCGGGCAACGTCTTACTGTGAGGCGACAATGCTACAGTAGCACCACCAAAAAGCTCACTTAAGGCACCAGAGCAAAAGGATAAAAAAAAGAAAGTCATATGGAATAAAGTATTATTTGTTTCAAAATAAAGCCATAATAGAGAATAGTAAAAAGGGGGAAGAATCTAAGCATGCTATGGATATCTTACAAAAAAGCATTTGACAGCAACCTACATTCATGGATAAAGGGATGAAATTATTATCCCACAGATAAAAATTCAAAGGGGAGATTCCATAGTGATTATCTGTCACTGCTGTTGTTTTGTCTTGCCTTTAACCCATTAAGCAGTTTACTTGATGAAAGGCTAATAATGGTGACCCAGGATAATGGACTATGTAAACCCCCCCCCAAAAAAGTGTACAAAGTCCAGTGAACATGTAGGAGAAACAGACAAATGCAGGTTCTATAAAAAAGCACTGAAAACACTTGCATGTCCTGTTGATGGATGTGATTCATTCATGGGAGATGGCCTGTATACAGAAAAGACACAATGATGTGGCAAGGCTGTTACACTGCAGATTGTGAAAACACTACAATATTGAAGTAGTTGAAAAGTAATGGAAATAAGAACCACAAAGCATTATAGAGAATTATGAAGTTTATGTCACATGGGATCAAGCATTACCCACAGTTCAAAAATAGATGCAAGAAAATCAGATACAGAAGTCCAGGGAGAAAGACACAAGTAGTACTGATCGTTGAAATTACAACACCCAGTAATTATAGTACCTTACGTACAGAGAGAGACAAAGCCTAAAATAAGAATTTGCAGGCAGAAATGACAGTAACATGGAAGAAAGATACCCAGACCATTGCAACTGTAGTAGGAACACCAGGTATAATGAAACAGAATATGCACTCATATTTAGATATGCTACCAATACATGTCCATTCCTGTCATGATATTAGAAACCCACAAGACTTGGGAGAAATTAAACTGGATGTATGGACAGAATTTTCAAAATCATCAGTGGGAATTGACAAGATTATCAGGCTGCCATCAATTGTAACAGACAGGTCAGATGGCAGTTTCAAGGTAATCTGGGTACAATGTGTTTCTACATAAGAGAAGGAGCAAGTATTATGACAGCTGCGGCACACATGAATTAGTAGCAGCTTGACTGCTGTAAGCGGATTGTGATGTTTTTGGGGGGATACAGCTTCTCAGCATTGGTCACAAATTATGAATGCTACTGGGGAGTATAAGAGACTTAATTAAAATACAGATTGTCCTTCTCAGATGTATAAAAAGTCTATTCACTGGAGGTTGTCTTGGTGTTTATAAACTGCTGAGGATGTAAAGGCTTACATTAAAGGAGCTGTCTCTGCAAGATGTTTCTGAGACCATATATATAAGAAGTTCAAATCTGGGTGACTCTTCCATGATAATTAATAATTGGATTATTTACCAGAATCACTGGAAATGACTACTGAACCACTTAAACAAAAGAGGGCATTACTTTGGAGGGAACCTCTACAAATTAAGTTATGATTACAGATAAATGCTGCACCCTACATTTCATTAGGGAGAGAGAGAAAGCATGTTTGATGGATACTCAGAGCTACGAGCAGCAAAGGATAATTTCTGAATTATTTTAAGTTTGGGCCAGTGGTATACTATGAAAATTAATGGCATAAAATACAGATACTTAATATGTATTACTTCGTCTAAATGTATCCATTTTATATAAAAGTCATAGCTGCTTTGGTAAGCGATAACCACATTTAGCCTGTTAGGATTTGAGTATGACTTACAAAGTAAATCTGTATCAAATTATGCAAAATTTATAAACTGCGTTAACAACTGTTCAAAACTGTTATGACTGTTACAGTTGTGTTTTGAGGGTGGTAATGTTAAAAATTTTTATATTTATTTTTTCAGTTCTTTTTAGACGTGTGCATGAAACCATTTTACTGTAATATTTAAGAAGTTAGCAATAAGCAGGGATCTATTAATGAGATGTCAGTTATGATAAAGACATCATCACAGAAAGATGATCCAATGTGAATTAAATATTAACTACAATTTTAGTACAGGAGTCAGAAAAGCAAGGAATGTGAATGAAAACATACGACTACTAACAGATGTGACTTACTTTTGTTACATTAAAGATGCTGCTATGGAAATGAAAAGGATGCACTTTGTAGCAGTATTTTCAAAAAGGTGGGATGAGGGAAAACAAAACTGATTATTTCAAATTCTATGAAACAGTAACAAAGTCCGACCAGAGGAATTAATGCAATACCAAGACGTAAAACCACAAAACCAGCAGCTAAAATGTAAATCCAAAATGTAAGGTAGAGCAAACCAAAGCAGGAAGGTGACATAAAATATAATTTTTATTGTGTTAGCACTTTCACGGCTATTCAAGTCACTTCCTCAGACACAAAAAACAATTAACATCATTCCATTTTAAAATAAAGACAACCAATAAGGTAACGTACAATCTTACAATTAATTCATGAATTAACATTTAAGGGTGCAATATATCTAGGAATACTATAAGCATATGTGTATATAAAAAAATATATATAATGAAATATATACACATATAAACCTATATAAAACATATATATAAATATAAACATTAATAGCTAAAATCTTATTCATCTAAAAGTCCTATTCTTTAGAACAGGTTTTATGCAAATCCTATCATTCAAACATTTCCTGTATTACCCCTCATTCTTATAATCCATTTCAATTCCAGATTCTCTAATTTATTTTCTATATCCCCACCATGGACATCTATACAACCTGTAACACCTTGAACTTAAAATTGTGTTCTGTGCTATGTATTGAGACATGTTTAGCCAAAGCATTACTTTGTATTAAATTATTAATACTGTAAATATGCTCACGGATCCTATCACCTTCCTGCTTTGGTTTGCTCTACCTGACATTTTGGATTTAGATTTTAGCTGCTGATTATTTCAAATGCAACTACCACAGGTATAGTTCAAAATAATTATAAGGGGAAAAATAAAAAAGAGTGCAGATAGTTATGATGTCCTGTCCTGAAGAAGGGAGCAAGGAAAAAAATAGCTTAATAAGGTCTGAGAGAAAAGACAGAGTATAGTAGTCAAAGGGGGTGTTTAAAAACGACTTGTGCTTATGTGCCACATATTCAAACTAGAAATTAAAGATGGCATAGAATGTGTAATATTTTATATCAGTTGTCCTTCATCTTTATGTAATTTAAAGGATGGATGATGCCTAGCTTGCCTGTTAAGTTTTTGATGGATCTACTTTTGTAACTCAAACACCAACTGCTCAAATTTCACCAACTTACTGCCAGTTGTTGGATTTACAGTATACTCAAGACTGGCAGGGAGTTAGTTTATTTTTTTGCGGGGAGGCAAGCTGCTTTGCTCTCAATAACACAGGAAATCTACCCCCAACCCCGTGACTGTAAATATACTACCTATGTGATCACACTAACTTGGAAACCGTATATTTCCAGATACAGTCTGTGCATTTAAATATTTTACACTAAACAGACAAGTGGCCAAATGAAATTCAAGGGTTGAATACTGAGTAAGTAAAAGATAGCTTGTTGACAGACAGCTTGGGTAGAGTAGTTGATGGTTCAAAGGTCATGATATGCCGTTATTTCTTCTGCACTATAAATGAGCTACCACTGACTCTCATGTCCAAACTGCTTTTATTCAGTTCAATTATTTCTTCTTAAACAAACAATGAGAACAAGCATTTTAATAAAATAAGGGTCTGGGATGCTTTTTTATTCAGTAATTGTTGAATGTCGAAAGTGGTCTTTAACCAATATTATGGTAGTATACAATATCTGTTATCATTAAAAAATCGTGCATACTTGTAAATAAGATGAAAACAGACAGATTAGAGAAAACATGATTTAGCTGTGATTTTAATCTAGAACACCTGAACTGTCAATTTAACTATCTCATGGTTTCCACTACCATGACAACTATCTACTAGAGCTTCCAGAAATAATGTTTTTTTTTCTTTTTGTTTTTTTAACAGTGTTATCCTTATTCATTAAGGTAAGATATTGACTAGTAAAAATTCAAACTGTTAAACATTAAAGTGATTGTTTTCTATTTCAGTGTGCAGATGTGTCTTGTACCATTAAGTATGAGTGTCCTTAAAGGTATATTCTTCACAATGGTTGCCAAGATCAGTAAGATGCCATCCTAAAATAAGCTTAATAACATCCTCTATCATATCCTTGTCTTAAACTGTCGTGATAAAGCACTCGTTGACACAAGGAGTAAAATAAAGCAAAAACAAAGAAAATTGCAATGAATGGAAATCCAACATTCAAATCATTATCAAGCAGGTATTTAAAATGGACTGTTTAAATGATTCAGTTACTAAAACACGAGCAGTATCTTTACTTGAAGAATCAATGATACATTACAAAGCAATCTGTGCTCTTTTAATAGCAGTTAATTTAATCTCCTAATCTGCTTATCTCTCTAGGTTTATATGTCCTTTATGTATCTTACACTAAAGATTAAATGAAGGGTATAGGATCGGGTGTGCAGATCTTTTGGCCTGACACTATGTGAGCAATTTATGTACCAGAAACAGAGAGAGAAACTCAGGAAATCAGTAAAGCCTTATTCCTTTTTTCCTTTGTTTGTTTAACTGGGGCAGCAGACATTGTAAGCTCTTTTGGCTAATCCATTCAAAACTCCTCCTGTCTCACTCTGTATTATTATAACCTTCATACACTGGGGAATTCAAAAGACAGCCAGAGTGCACTGAGGTTGCTATCTAGATATACCATACAAACTCAAAACTCCGCATTTAATAGCACACACTTCTATATTTCAGTTATAGATGAAGCTGTGTTTATATCAAGCTTGTACCAAACTATTACTATAAAATAAATAACCTGACCAACATTTCTCAAGGTATAATTTTATATGAAAGACTAAATTAATTTCCCCTAGTGAGACTTCTTGATGTTTAAACTAAAATTGCACAGTACTAACACACCTAAGCTTTTTTTATTACTGCATACTGTATTAATATCTGTAGCAGTCCAGAATTGTCCATTGTAATAACCTACAGGCTGAATGTGTCTGGACTAAATTAAAACAGCCATATTACTATGATACAAGTAATACAATGTAAGGGGCAGATGGCCTAATTAGAAATTGAGTGAAACATCATTTTGAACTAAATGAACAGAGTAAAGAAAATATGTTTCCCTTTTGCTACTGTTAAACTAAACTTATTATCCAGGATAAAGACAAAGAAGTGCTCAGAAGGGCATGAAAGCGCTAAACGTTTATTAAAGTTTTTTGGACTTATATCTGCCTTGGTGGTCGTGTGGATTTTTGTGAGCTGTTTTACATTATTATCCAGGATCATGCAATACAGACAATGGTCAGCTCCTTGAAGCAGATTCTTCTAGAGGCACAGGAATGCTGACTTGGATATCACAGGTTCTGCAGTGGGCAATATATTATATATAAGAATATTAGTTACACAATAATTTTATATACAGAACAAAATGTATTTTTAAATTCATTTGAACACTCTATATCTTCTGTAACTAAGGTCTTTAAGTCTATTTTAGTAATTCTAGTGGTAACCATTTGAAATGTTGGGACCTGCTGAAGTGAATTTTGATGCACGGACACTGAATGGCCAAAAAATGGGCCTAATCTGAGTTGGCCATTTCTCAGAATATTCTCTTTTCTCTGAAGTAGGGTAATCTTGAGTTGATATGTTTAAGTATGGATGGTGAGGGGGGCTTGCCCTCTTGAAAAAAAGAAGTTTAAAGGAGAAGAGTGATCTTCAAGATTCATTCTTTTCCTGGGTGTTCATTCCTTTTTTTTTTTTTTTTTTTTTTTTTGTTTACTGTGCTTGTCAGCACTCAGCATTTTAAGTGCCAACAGTAAAAGAAAGAGAGACACTTCGTCATAGCTGCACTGTATTTTGCTATTTAAGTGGTCTAACTGTTGGTATTAAACACTAGTTTCATTCTAAACTACTGAGTGTATGTCAGGATAGTTGAGGACTAGTTTTGCTTTAAGGCAGTTCCAGGCCAGTTAGCTTAGAACTAAGGGTCTATCTGTTACTGCCTACCCCTTATGATAATTTGACAACACAATTCCCTTGGTCTCAAAGTCTATTGTCTATTGACAATACGCACCCAAGTATCATTTTGCCAAGTCTATCTCCTTAAACCTTACACCAGGCTAAAAGACCTTTGACAAAATTGTTTAATATTAAGTGCACTGATACTGCTTGCACTGATTTTAGTATCAAATTAGTGAGTTTTTACTTTAATTAGTTTACAAGTTCCTGTTGGTGGCAGGAGGATGTTACCAGGTTAGTTGTTTTGTATTGAACTTTATCTAGTTTACCCAAACATTATGCTAAACAAACCAAACTCCATGCAGTTATAGTCACCCCTGCCCCAAGGTTCATTCCTGTTGGAATCATGGACCAGCATTTCCCCACAACTTCTCTAGCCAGCCTGATTGAGATGGCTATCTTGTGACAGTTTAAGAACTTTTACATAATGTCTAATGCTCATCTGTTACTCAAACAGCATAACACAGTGTGTGACAGATGTACATATGCAATGTCTTGGAGACAAAAATCTCACACACAGTAAAATCAGACAGCAAAATTGTCGGCAGTACACCATGCACCACACCTCACCAAGATCATCACAATACACATATAATCCATTATATGCTGAGGTTCTAAAGATTAATTTGCATAAACTCTAAAGGCTTTCAAATCACAACCCAGCCACAAACCAAACCCAACAAGTTAAGGCTACCTACTCGCATGGCACAAAGCATCTCGAAGTCATGGATACTGAGACCAAAAATCAGACATTGACCCAACCAAACATTCTTGTTTTAGGGGACTCCATTGTAAGACATACAGATGTATCTCTTCCCAGGCTGAGCAAGGAAAGAGTGATGGTTAGTTGCTTATCTGGAGCCAGGATCCATCAGATCATGCATATATTTGTGTCCTTGTACCAGTATGACTCTGTCATAGTTTGTGCAGGTGTTCATGACTTGAGGTGTGTATCCCTGGAATATATGATAAGCAACAAGATAGAGTTTCCATACAACATGTCCAAGGCAGGTACAAACCTAGCACTGAGCAGCATTCTACCATCTTCAAGGATGATCCATTGTGGTGCAAAATTTGAAACAAGTTGCTTTACATTTTTGTCATCACATACAGAAAATTATTCCAGTTTCCTGCTCAGCCAAACTTTCTATTTGAGCTGCTTACAAACAAGAAGCTGTGGCACCCTAGTGAAATGTTGGCTCTCGAAATTCCAAGTGCTGACAAGCAAAGACTGAAAAACACAGGAGAGCAGCAAATCTCAAAAACTGCTCTTCTCCTTTAAACTCCTTTTTGCAGGGGGGCAAGCCCCCCCCCCCCAAATCTATTTATAGAAGCTCCAAGACTGCTATACCTTATAGAAAAGAGAATATTCTAAAAAATTGCATTGTGGACTTATATGTAAGTCTCTTTTTTCACTCACTCAGTCTGTGTATTTCAAAACTCGCTCTACTGGGTCCTTAACATTTTAAATGGTTACCAGAAGCTACACTTGCCTTTCTTGAGCAGATGGTACTTTACACATGTAAACATCTGAGAGAGACATGGAAACCAAGATGAGGCACACTGCCCAACTGCCCATTACTACTGATGCACAGCATTTCCAAATCTACCCCCAATCAAACGTGTACATATATATATATATATATATATATATATATATATATATATATATATATATATATATATGGGTCTGCTTCATAACACTGAAATTTCATAATGTTGAATTTCATAACATTGAGACCAAAACATCTAAAACCCAAAACACTGAAAACTCAGAACACTGAAAGTGTGCTTCATAACACTGACAGCTATAATGCATATGTAAATAACATCCTCTCCACCTATAACGCCACCTTACTAACAAACACACTTTCTACTACATTTCTATGGGAGGGGGCAAGCCCCCCTTGACCCCACCCCATCCCCGTAAATTAAATATACCAACTCCAAGATCGCACTGCAGTGGAAAAAAGTTAATTTTCTAACTTTAGGACCCCTGCAGAAATGTAGTAGAAAGAGTGTTTGTTAGTTAGGTGTTGTTATAGGTAGAGAGGATGATATTTATATATGCATTATAGTTTTCAATGTTATGAAGCACACCTTTAATTCTGAGTTTTCAATGTTTTGGGTTTTCAGTGTTCTGGGATTTAGATGTTTTGATCTCAATGTTATGAAATTCAACATTATGAAATTTCAATGTTATGAAGTAGACCCGTATATATATACACCCATAATCCCCCACACACACACACACGCACACACACACACACGTGTGTATATATATATATATATATATATATATATATATATATATATATATATATGGATCTAGGATGTTTGCTCGATTGAGCAAACGACCGAAATCCAAAAAGCCGGGCATACTTACGCGAAAGTGCTTTTCACCGAAGAAGCACTTTCGCATAAGTATGACTGCTGCCGAGGCTGTAGTATTGTGCAGGTAAGGGAAATTTCCCTTTTCCCCACTGTAGTGTGGTCTCGGAGGGAGAATATTAAAGTAGGGGGTGTGTGGGGGGTGCAGGGGGCCCCCCTTCTAAAATGTAAATGTAGTGTGTGTGTGTGTGTTTTTTTTTGTCACACACTTTAACGAGAGTGCTTTTTCAATATAAGCACTTTTGTTAAAATGTGTTCGGGTTTTATGGATTCAGACGTTTGCTCACTTGAGCAAACGTCCTAGATCTATATATATATTTATATATATATATATATATATATATATATATATATATATATATACACACACACACACACACACATATATATATATATATATATTCGCATGAGTTACACATTCACATTATTTACTTACAATGTGTCTTTTTCATGGCTTTATTTAATGAGTTGAGCCCCACTAAAATCACAAATGACAAATGTACTTCCTGGATTGTAAATATAAGAAAAATAATTTATTGCATTTCTGATACATATTTTATTCTGTTCAGGGTCATGATTAAGGAGGATCTTAGATAAGTGGTAAACAGGTACAAGGTAGAGTACCATTTCAAGACAGGACACAGGTACTTTTATAGGATGCAAACTCATACCACATGCACACCTGCAGGCAATTTGATGGCTCACCAGTACTTCAATCTGCACGCCTTTTGGATGTGGAAAGAAACTGGTGAACCATGTGAAAAACTACACAGACACAATAAGGGCAACTACTCTGCTCAGGTGACACCCCTGCCAAGAAACAGACAAAGGAAACAAGAGATATAATATAAGGTAAAACTAACTGTTGCAACCCTGTGCTGTCCATAAACCTAAAAATGTTGTATTTCACAATAACTGCATACAATCATCCTTGGCATGGGTGCTAATTATAGCAATAAAATGAATGCCAATTTTAAGTAATAGTAGTAACTGCTAAGGTGCTGGGAGTTCCTCAGAGTAACTAACTATAACAATATGTTTTCTATTTAAAACAGAAGCACTTTACTACAGCTTTCAGTGCTGTACAAGGACTTCCTGAAATGATTCATAAAACTCTGCCCAGTCATGAGGCAAATAGGTACAACATGATTTTCACAATTCTGTAGTTGGCCCATAAGCCTTAAAACTACACCCTCCCCCAAGAATTTGGGAAATATGCTACATATTCTAGTGCTATATACTGTTTGTCCAGAAGTTTCAAGTTCCTTTCCTTCTGCAGTTTCACTTTATCATTTCTCCTAACTCTTGCACTCTCATTAATTTTAGGGTATCTGCAAGAATACTGACTCTCAGGGTATCTACAAGAATACTGACTCTTAACTTGTACCGACTTCTCATTTTAACTTTCTAACACCCTTTATAATGTGTCCTGGGGAGAAAAGCTTCATCAATTGTCAACTTAATTGTAATGTTTGTTTATAATATGTATTTCCTGCTTGAATTGTTACAATGTATAATCATCTTTAATAATCTACTGTAACATCAATTGTCTGGAGCTTTTCTCCCCAGGACTCCATTGAAAACGGGTTCATCTTGGCCCAATGGACTATCCTGGTAAACCAACTGCAAATAAATAAATAAATAAATAAAATAGAGTTCTTTATTTTTTGTAAAGGATTTTATGAGAAGTCTAATAAAAACAATCCATAATAATATAAGTAGTTCACCAGTAAAAATCAGCTACACTGTCATTTTACTGGCAGCTCCATTTTCTAATTGAAGGAACAATCCATAGCACTAACAGATAATATAGCCATCCTCTCTTAAAACAAATCAAGCAAACATTCTAAAGTCATTGGAGTAAATTGGGAACAAAAAGTACAGTTGTGTACACTTACCATAAATGTAGATGTTTGAGTGTATTCACTGTTGCAGTCATTACATTTGGGTTATCTGCTTGCAGTAGCCCTCAGTCGGCCTGATTAACAAAGTCTTGGGTCCTGCGTCGGTTGCTGTCCCTTCTTCTATGATGTCAGGTCATCAGGCATATAAAACATGCAGCCGACACCGTTACATCAGTTTTTCTTGCCCCAGATGTCAGGTGTCCCCCTAATGGGAAGCAATTAAATACATAAATACAAGGATATACCTCCAACAAAAAATCAAATACACCAGAAAGCTTTTGAGCATAGTAAGGGAAAGTAGAGGTATAGCCAAAAAAAGAAAGGGGGCTGGAGGGAGGGTAACCAGGACTGCAACAGTGAATACACTCAAACATCTACATTTATGTTAAGTGTACACAACTGTACTATGTTCTTCATGTTTCACTGTTGCAGTCATTACATTTGGGTAGATTCCCAAAGCTAAGGTTGGGAGGAGGAATTTAAATAGAATTAGGACCAGCTATAAGGCCCTGCAAGACTGCAGTGGCAAAACCAGCTCTGGATTTAGAGGAAATTAGCAAATTATAATGCTTGGTGAAAGTATGTACAAAACTCCAGGTAGCAGCTTCTAGGATGTCCCTGGTAGGGACGCCTCTTTGAAAGGCTGTAGAGGTAGATGCAGCCCTGGTTGAGTGGGGTCTGATGCCCTTGTGGGATAGGTTTTCCATGGTGCTTATAGCAGAAATGAATGCAGTTGCCTATCCATTTTGAAATGGTTTGCTTTGAAATAGCTTTCCCCTCTGTACCTGCAGCAAATGCCACCAGCAGTTGTTCAGATTTCCTTTGAGGTTTAGTCCTGTCCAAGTAGAATCTAAGTTGTCTGTGCACATCTAAGGAGTGCAGTATCCATTCCCCTTTATTTTGTGGGTTAGGAAAGAAGGCAGGCAAATGAATGGACTGATTAAGAGCCACACTGGATACCACCTTGGGCATGAAGGAAGGATTGGTTCTGAGGGACACCCTGTCTGCATGAAAGATGATGAAAGGCTCCACTGCCATAAGGGCTTGTAATTCAGATACCCTTCTTGCTGAAGTGATTGCTAAAAGGAAAGCTGTTTTCCAGGAAAATAATTTTAAATCTGCAGTAGCAGCTGGCTCAAAAGGAGGAAGCGTGAGTTTCTCCAAGACAAAGTTAAGGTCCCAGGCTGGAGTTGGAGCTCTCTTGGGTGGCCTTAAATTTTTGGCCCCTATAAGGAACTGCTTGAGCAGTGGGTGAGAGAAGAGGGGAGGCTCTGTGTTATAATGAGCTGAAATGGCTGAGGCATGAATTTTGATGGAGGAAAAGGACAAGCCCTTATGAAGCATCTCAGTCAAGTATTATAGAATCTGAGGTAAATTGGGCGCTGCTGCGCTTATGTCTTGAGATTAGTTCCAGGCACAGAATCTTTTCCATTTTGCAGCATAGGATTTTCTAGTACTAGGCCTCCTTGCTTTTAAAATGATATCCATCACTGATTTAATGAGGAATGGTAAAGGAGAGATTTGGTAATTAGCCAGGCTGCTAGATTCAGGGTTTGCAGCTGAGGGTGCAGAATCTGGTTCTCCTGCTGAGACAACAGGGAAAGAGTCTGAGGCAGGAGCCATGGGGCCAAGCGTGACACACTGTGCAAGAGGGGGTACCACTGTTGGTGTGGCCAGTCTGGTGCAATTAAAATCACCCTTGGCTTGTCCTGTTTGAACTTTAGTAGTACTTTGGAGAGCTGAGGCAGAGGAGGAAAGGCATAAACTGATAGTTTTTTCCAGCTGAAGGCCAGAGCATCCACTTTCCAAGCTAGCTTGTGAGGAATCCTTGTGCAAAATTTGTCCAATTGATGGTTCTGGGGGGAGGCAAACAGGTCTATATCTGGGCTCCCCCATTTGCTTGTTAACATGTTGAAAATCCTTGGTTCCAGTTTTCACTCGTTTGGGTCCATGAGGTTTCTGCTTAGTCCGTCTGCCAGTGTATTTAGTTTTCCTGGTAGGAATTGAGCTTGTAGATTCACTTGGTAGCTCAAGGCTGTGTTCCACAACACCATGACTAGTCTGCAGAGGGGGTAAGAATGTGTACCCCCCCTGCTTGTTTATGTACCCATGACAGTGGTGTTGTCCGTCTTTACCATAAGTTGTCCTGGAAGAATGTGGTCCTTGAAGGCTGTCAAAGCATTCTGTACAGCTAACATTTCTTTCTGATTTATCTGCAGGTGCATTTGACTTGGTTTCCATTTGCCCTGAATGCACTTCCCTGCCAGGTGAGCCCCCCATGCATAGTCTGATGTGTCTGTTGTTAAGGTTTGGGCGGCAGGGGGTAGTGTAAATGGTAGTCCCTTGTTTTGGTGGCAGGCCTCTGCCCACCAGAGGAACTCTAGGCATAGGCAAGGTATGATAGGAATCATTGCTTCTAGATCCTGAGAATGTTGGCACCATAGGCTTTTGAGATAGCATTGTAGTTTCCTCATATGCAGTCTTGCATATGGAATTAAAAGAATGAGGAAGGCCATGAACCCCAAGGCTTGCAGTATTTGCCTTGCAGATAGCTGGGTTTTTGTGGCCACTTGTTTGAAGTAGGTTGTCAAATGAATCCATTTCTCTGGAGTGAGGAAAGCCATCTGGGAAGTTGTATTCAAGCTTGCTCCCAAGAATATAATTTGTTGACAGGGTACCAGGTGTGATTTATTTTTGTTTATGGTGTACCCCAGACAAGTCAGCACCCTTTGAACAAAAGCCAGATGATTCAAAAGTATGTCCTGGCTTTCTGCCTGAATTAGACAATCATCCAGGTATGGGTATATTTGAATATTTCTTTGCCTGCAAAATGCAATGACTGGAGCTAGGCACTTTGTGAATACCCTGGGTGCAGTAGATAAGCCAAAGGGCAGTGCAGAGAACTGATAGTGCATGTAGCCTGCTTTGAAGCGTAGGTATCTTCTGCAAGACTCCATGATAGGGATGTGCAGGTATGCTTCTTTTAAGTCTAGTATTGCCAATCAGGCATCTTTGCCTAGCATAGGAAGTAGCTGGTGAAGAGCCAACATCTTGAATTTTGGAATCACCAGAAAGGTGCTTAGAGAAGAAAGGTCCAGGATAGGACGCCAAGAATGGTCTTTTCTGGGTACCAGGAAAAGTCTCGAATAGAAACCTTGTCCCTTTTCCTCTTCTCGTACCAAGTGAATAGCACCCATGCTTAAGAGGGAGAGTACTTAATTTTGGGCCTCTGCCCACTAATTTGGGGGTAGATCTGGCCACCCGCTTGGTGTTGGTAATGTGTGGAAGTGAATTCTGTATCCTTGGGACACTATATTTAAAACCCATTTGTCCTGGGCAATGAGTTCCCAGTTTTTTGCCTGCAGACCAATCTTTCCGCCTAAAGGAGCATTCAGTTGGGAAGTGCTTGGAAGTTTTAAAAGCAAGTTATTGAGACAGTTTTCCATAAAGGGGAGTCTTACTACACCCAGATTTGGATGTGGAAACCCCCCTACTGCTTAGTCTTGTGCGGCCCCTGGAACTGAAACCTGGGGTTTCTGCTGTGTCTGGTTTTGAATTGAGAAGACCTGGAAGGGGCTGGAAAGGACCAATTCTTAGAGGGCCAATGCCTACTAAATCTTGGAGGCTGAACTTGTAAGAAATCTTTAACAGTTTGCATAGATTTAGCTTTATCTTCCATCTTTTTAAGAACTTCCTCAGCTTTGTTGCCAAACAGGCGGTCCTGATTTAAGGGAGCATCCAACAGTTTAGCTTTAACATGATCAGGCAAAGATTACTCCATAAGCCAAGCATGCCTTCTGAGCACAGACCCAGTAACAGCAGCCCTGCAAGAGGCCTCTAATGAATCAAATCCACATTGCAAAGTATGTTTTCCAACCTGTTCAGAAGAATGCATTAAATCCTGTAATTCTTTGTTTTCAGCACCATCAGGAATCAACATCATTTTCTGTTTAAGCAGTCCAATAACATGTTGTTGATACTTTAACATATGAAACAGTTTAAAGTCGTAATGGCCAAGGTTGTAGAAGTGTAAACCTTCTTACCCCATCTATCCAGTGCCCTGCAGTCTCTATCAGAAGGGGTAGAATTTTTAGCAGTAGAAGCCTTAATGCCCTTGGGTCCCTGTGAAATAGTCTCTGGATCCGCAATAGGATTTTTAAAAAATAACTTGCGTGAATCAGGAACCCTGTAATATCTGTCAGGATTTCTGGCAGCAGGAGGCAAATAATCAGGGGCCAAACTAGATTCCTAAAAGGCATCATCAACAATGTCTAGTACAGGAGGTATATCTAAAGGCCTATACTGAGGCAGGAGCAAGAAGTCCCTAAGCCTCTTTTTTGAATCAGAAAAATCCTGGCTTTCCCAGTGGAAATGCTCCCTTAGAGTATGTAAGGTTTCCCCAAAAGAAAAATCCTCTGGAGGGGAAGCAGAGGGAATAGAGTCCTCTGCATCAGAGTCCTCATAAGTTGATAAGGGTAAATCCAGATCATCAGAAGAATCAGAAAAATCAGAATCCTGGTCAGAAGATTCATAAACAACTTCAGTCATAGGTCTCTTAGAAGAGGGTGGTTGGCTTCCCCTGATTAGAGTTATAAGATCTTCAGCCATTCTTATCATTTGTTTTTCAGGCATAGAGGTCTGAGCATGTGGCCTGGGCGTCAGTTTCTTAGGCATGGTTCAAGGTTTAGGCCTAAATGAAGAAGGAGGCGTCAGTTTAATATGCAAGTCCATAGGCCTGAATACACCCTTAGAAGCCAGTGCCTGCACAGCGGCTCCGGACCCATCCAAGGTAGAGACATCTGCAGGTACCACAGTTGAAGCATCTCGCGGCATACTGGACTCTGAATGGGTCTCAGTAGAGGCCTACAAATCAGAAGTAGAGGGTATCAGGGGGTGCGAAAGTGCCTTACTGAGCACCAGCGAACTGGCAACTGGCTTAGGTGAAGCATCGTCGGCAGCTTTGGACCTAGGCGGCCTGTATCTGTCCTTATCTTTGTGTTTTTTCAGAATACCAGTAATCGGATGGCTAACCGATGACATTTCTGGATAATTGAACCGAGAACCAAAATATTTAGAGGCATAAATATACCAAAGACGGATAGTGCGCTGATTAAATATGGCACAAAACCGACAGCAAGGTACATCATAGTCAGGGCCTAGGCAAGGCATACAGTACGAATGAAAACCTTTGTGAGGTATTTGCTTTCCACAAGTACTGCAATTATTAACTTTTACTGACATCGGTAAGGAGCAAGAAAAAGTTTCCCCAACGGGGTACTAAGCTTTAGTTGAAGACTTCGGTTCTGAAACTCGAAAATGAAAATTTCAGGAGTCGGCAGACCGGCACTTGCGAACTGCTTCTGCTTCGGGCACAGCACGGCAAGAAAGACTGATGTAATGGCATCGGCTGCATGTTTTATACCCCTGATGACCTGATGTCATGGAAGAAGGGACAGCAACCGACGCAGGCCCCAAGACTTTGTTAATCAGGCTGACTGAGGGTTACTGCAAGCAGATAACCCAAATGTAATGACTGCAACAGTGAAACACGAAGAACATATGCATTCTTAAAAATAAATGCCTTAATGGAAAAACAAGAGACCTATCTTAGGCATGCAGGTATCATACAAATGATAAAAGAATAAAGAGCACAGTAATGAAATAAAACAAATGTTTATTTTTTTTTTAACTTAACATTATTCATCACTGTACCAGACCAAATCTTGGCCAATCTTATTTAATTTCTTGTGGCAGAATGTTAATCCATTTTTTAAATCAGACAAACAAGTTAAATGCTCCCTCAACATGAATAAACTCACTTGCAGAAAAATGCATAATTAATTCATATCCACTAAAACTGCATAATGACTTAAACCCTAGCAGCACAAGTAGTGGTACTTAAAAACATAGTACAACATTGTTTTAAGGATCCCAGCCACTGTAAATGTCTAATGAGAAAACTTTTTAAAGACTTCAGATTAGATTACTACAATAAAAATAGCCTACACAAATATAGCCTCTGGTTTTATAACTTGGTCCATATAATAATTTTGCAGAAGTGCACTGAAAACCTGGGGGAAATATACCAAATTTCTTTCTCTGAACTAATTACACTGGGGTATACCTCTCAACCTCTTACCTAGACAGAGAGTAAAATAACGGGGTGACAAAGACCCAAAAATAGTGACAGATTTTAAATGTTACTCTTATAGCAGGATTTGTATTAGCATGCATTTTTATGAAGGATATGAAGCCTGAAACTGTCATTTATTGACTTCAATCCTCAGTGATTTGTCAGAAAACCACAGATTTTATTAGGAACAGACCCAAGATATGAGGCAAAAGTCTGGGCATTCTGTTAAAATCTGGATAGTTGAGAGGTATGCACTGTGGGGTTTAAGCCTAAACCTTATTGTGAGATGCTGTAAAAAATAAAAAAATAAATAATTTACCACATTGTGTTTGGTTTACAGCATTTCCAGTTGCTGTTAAGTACAATCTGAGCTACAAAATTAAAGTACTAAAAGCAAAGTATAAAAGATTCAACCTGAATATGTGTCTTAGCTGCTTGTATAAAAACATTAATACAAAAGATAAGAAACAAAAAAAAAATTCCTGACACATTAAGAACAAAACACAAAAGCTGGTTTCGTGCAGAACAACAACACAGTTTGCATTTTTGGGCTCCCCACAAAGTTGACTGTCAGCTGCTCCCAGGAGAATCTTCATTATTCACCCCATCTACTGAGCCCAACTATCCTCTGCCAGATTATCTCTGACTCTTTTTCAGGGCTGGTGAGGAGATAGAGACAGCCTGGTGTAGTGTCACACTGCTGGAAAGTAGCAATTTTTATTTACTTATCTTCCCACCCCCCGCTATGGACCCACTGATGTAGCAGGGAATGATGTGCAATGGACCTGCTTGCATATCACACCTCCATGAAAATTCAACCAAAGTCCTCCCTCACAGAAAAAAGCACACTAATGCGTCTGCAATTTTCACTGTGGATCAACTGCAAGTTGCATCTAAGTGCACCCCCCCCTCCCCAATGAGCAAACCCATCCTCCCTGCCTGTGCCAGCAAACGCCCAATCCCCTAACTGAACTTGGGTTTCCTGGGCCATAATCAGGGATCTGCTTTTTCTCTGTCTCTCTCTACTCCACCAGCACACTATGCAGTTATCATTGATGAACTGGTAAGATCTTTACCCTAAGTGAGGCAACTCTCTCTCTCTCTCTCTCTCTCTCCCTCTTTTTAAGCAAATGATGACAATATTACAAAATAGATGACAGATACAGTTAAACAAGCCAGAGTGGAAATTACACAGAGCTATTAGGAGGTGAGAGACGTTTAAATGGAAGTGTGCTCAGAGATAAAGAAACACACAAATCTGTGGAAATTCTCTAAAGGACTTTTAAAACTGAACAGCAATTTCCAAATAAATAGAGTGCATGTTATATAATACAGATAAAAGTCAGGTGAAAGCACTGATCACTTTGTGACTAGAGGTCATACACTGGATCTCTCATGTCAACTTGTCTAACATCTGACTGATATGATTATTGCCAGAAGCCATCATGATATATTTCAAAATGATCTCTACAGCGAGCTAAAATACAATAAGATTCAAGATGTGCCCATTGAAAGTCAATAATATGAAGCTATTTCAGTAACTAGAAGTTACACAGACATTCCATTTTTACTCAAGAGTATACATGCTGTGATAAGATGAAGAAAATGCCAGATGTCTGATGCAGACTATAAGCCGTATCATTGCCCTGTGTATAATACATGTTCAGCATGTGGTACAACAAAGAAAGTACATTAGTGTAAATAAACTTACCTTAACAGCAAATGTTCAAATGATCACCTGCAGCAGTAGCCTTAGCTATATGGGTTATATCTTACCAAGTATATAATACACACGCAGACTGTTAGCCAGCTCAAGTTGAGCTGCCTAAAAACAGGTTTGAGTGCCAAACTCTTTAGAGCATTCATGCCAAATGGGAGAGGGAAGCCTTGACAGCACAGTTAGGAGTTAAATACAGACACACCCTGGCATGATCAAAAAACAAAAAGGGAGGGAGGAAGCAGCTACTGCAGCAGTGATCATTCAAAGATCTACTGTGATGCTAAGTTTACTTACACAACTGTACTATGTTCATCATATTGATCACTACTGCAGTAGCCTTAGTTGTATACACAGACTACATACCTCTCAACTGTCCAGACTTTTGCAGAATGTCCAGATTTTTGCCTCCTATTTCTGGTCTGTTTCTCATAAAGAATGTGTTTTCTGTATTTTTGTGGCAAACCATTGAGGACTGAATTCACTAAATAATGACAAGACGTGAGTTTCAGACTCCATATCCTTCAGAAAAATGCATGGTTAAAAAACAAAACCTTTTATTCTAGTAACTTTCTAACTTTATGAGAGTAATATTTTAAAATGTGTCCCTATTTTGGGGGCTTTGTCCCCTCATTATTGTGGCTTTGTCCACATTTTTAGTGCTAAGAAGTTAATAGGTATGACAGACTACCTTAGCTTACAACCTTTGGGAGGAGGAAGAGAAAAAGTCCAGGAACCCTTGGAGAATGGTCCTAACAAAGCGCAATCTAGACCCAGAGAAGGAATGCAGCTCGTCAATCTTTGTAAAAGTATATACAGAGAACAAAGTTGATGCTTCTAAAATACTTCTGGAATCCAACCCTTTCCCAAAATCCATAGATAAAGCCAAGGTCCTGGTAGAGAGTGCATTGAGCCTGCCTGGAATATTTTTGCTACACTGAGAACAGCAAAAGGTAACAGCCTGAGACAAACAATCAGAAACAGTCTGTTTTGACACGTTGTCCTTTCTTCTTACCTCCACAAGAAATGAACAACTATTTTGAAGATCTGAAAGATTTTGTTCTGTCAGTATAGTACCAGAGTTGTCACTGGGCATACCAGGTGTGGAGTATCCTTTCTTATTCAGTTTTAGATTCAGGAAAGAAAATAGAGAGATGGATGGTTTGGCTTAAAGTAAACTTGGATACCACTTTAGGCATAAAAGAAGGATTAGTTCTCAAAGAAACCCTTTCTCTGTGTAAAATGAGATGATCTGCATGTTCTTGTGGTGAGTCAATCCTAAGATACTCTTGCAGAGGTAAGACCAATTAATAAAACAGTTTTCCACATTAAGAACCTCAAATCAGCCATATAAGCTGGTTCAAATGGAACATGACTTAGCTTCTCTATCAAAAAATTAAGATGCCAAGGAGGAGCTACCAGTTTTCTTGTAGGTCCCTTACGCAAAGTATCTGTCAAAAACATTTTGACATGAGAATGCATTGAAAGAAGAGGATCCATGGACAGACATGTATAAATGGCTAATAAATAAACCCTGATGGAAGGATAACAAATGCCAAAGGATAGCAACTCAGAGAAATATTGTAAACAAGAGAAAACATAACCTTGAACAGGTGCTGGTTATGTTGTTGGCACTGATTATAAAACCTTTTCCATCTGCTAATATACGATTTTGAAGTTGCACACTTTCTTGTCTCCATTAGTACCCATTGCACATCCTCAGTAAACAGGTACTTAAGGGAATTAAGACCCTATCATCCAGGCAGTCAGTTGAAGTTGATTGGGGTCAGGGTATATCAAAAAACTCTGTTTTTTTTTTTTTTTGAGAGTAGAATATTTTTCTTAGGGAGATGGCTTTATCACTCCTTGTGACAACATATGTTGAAGGACAGAGAGAAATAAAGGAGCCTAGTCTGGTAGGTGAAGAATTACCTCCCTGAAAAGAAGGATTTTCCTCCCGCTGTCATTTGTAACACTGACGAATTATCTTCAGAACCCATTTGTCTGAAACTATCCATTACCAAAAAAATGTGGAGATTCAGTCTTTTTGAAAGGGAAAAGAAACTGCTGGGGGGGAGTTAAGCTCCCTTAAATTTTGATCCTGACTTGTTAGACTGCCCTTGGATTGGGGTGTTGTCCTGTATTCTTTTTGAAACCCCCTTGAAATGTGTTTGTAAATGTCTGTTTACCAGCATTGTGCTGAGATTATTTTGTTTTTTGCCATGACTGGATGAAGGATTAGAGAATCATTTACAGCATTTGAAAAATGAGAGCTGAAAAATCTAAGCGATTCCCTGTATCAACTTCCCACTCTCATCACACTTTTGTTAACCTCTGCAAAAAGGAAATCAAAAACTAAATCTTGATCCAAAGGAGAATTTAAAATCTAATTTTTCATATTAGCTGGGAGATTCTGAGAATGCAGCCAGGCAGACCTTCTCAAAACAGTACCACTGACTATAGCCCTAAAAGAAGTATAAAGAGAGTCATGCATGTATTTTAAATAATGAGTTTTGACCTGCAAAATGGAAGAAACTAGACCATTTAAAGCAGGTTTTTCCTCACAAGAAGAAACAGCAGGCAAAACATTATTTTGAGCAATTATGAAAACAAGAGGAAAGTTTAATTTATGAGACTGATCATTCAAAATTTAGAAAAACCAAGCTTGTAGAAGCATACACTTTATTCCCATACTCTCATCCTTGTCAGAAAGCATATGACTGGAATTAACTAAATGTTTAGTAGCAGCAGGATTTTCGAAAGTTTTAGCTGCTGACTCAGCTTTGGAAAGAGTGTATAAAACATAAAAGACTGAGGACCGTTATACAATCTATCGGCCTTTTCAGGGACAGTAGGCTGAGTTGTATGAAAACTGCACCAGTAACACACAACCTCCAAAGCTGACAGAACTGCAGGAATGGGTGAAGGTTCTGGAAGTTCTATTTGTAACAGTTTGTGGTATTTTTTCTTAGAGATTAAGAAACCTCAGTGCTATTCCACTGAAAACACTGGCACATTCTGGAAAAAGACTCATGGAAAAAGAAACCCCCAAAGGAAGAATGAGATACTGTATTTTCCTTTGAATCTGGATCATAAATCTGAGGAGAAAACCCTGTATCTGTTCTTTCATCTTCCTGTCCAGAGTCAGCATTCTGAATCTATTCAGGAAAATAGGCATCCCTTTTTCTTTTACCAGAAACCACCTTATAAGGACTAATATCCTGAATTAGACCTTGAGCTAGATCTAGTTAAATACTACTGTCTTGAAAAAACAGAGGAAGAGCAGATTCATGGCTAGTTTTCTGTTTTTTTTTTCCCTTTTTCTTTTAACAGGAAAAAGGACAACAGAGTCATTATTGTTAGCAGCAGCAGCAGTTTCCCAAGGGATGGGAATGACATTTTGAACAAACAGGGAAGTCTTCCCTGTTCTCTCTCCTAGGACCAACAAGTGTGTCTGTCCCTTCGGATGTGGATAACCCGCATTCCACAGTGGTTTGTAGGTGCTACACCAGAGAGATCTGGGGTAAAATATAAGTGGTCTGAGGAGCCAGCTTTGGCCACAGAATGCTCACTCACCTGCTGATGAGGCAAATTGCTAGTCTGCTGTGGGGGCAAAGGCTGTTTGCTTAACTTTTTATTTTTGTGACTGGAAGACCTGATCTTGGGACTGTAATTTGTTGCATGGTCATGCCAAAAATGATGCCTCTTTCTCCATGAAAATGAGCAGCATGAGCTAGTAAAACAAAGTTGTTAAAGGTCTCTTTTCCCCCCAAAAAAACAGCAAAATCTATTTTTATACACCTTTCCAGTGCCAAAACGTAAAATAAAAGCATTTTCTCCATAGAAAACTGACAAGAAAAACGTGTGCTCCCATTTTAAAGTACAGTTAAGTCTTCCAACAGTTCTTTAAAACACACTCTCCTAGATTAAAATAATTTTTTTCTAATCAGGAAAATACATTTAAACAATTCATTTTAAATGTGGGAGGTTTTTTTTCCTCGAAAGCCTGCAGAGGAGCACATTCTTAGATGGCAGAAAATCTCTGAAGGGCTTGGCCCCCAGACTTGTATTTTTAGGCAGCTCAAGCTTTCAGTTGTTTAAGCACAGGGAAGGCACCCGGGTGCTTTGAAACCTGGCTGGCTGTTATAGCCTTAACAGGATATAACCTATATTAGCTAAGGTTACTGCAGCAGTGATCAAAATGATGGACACCTTGTCAAAGTTTTGTAAATCAAATAATGCAGACCATCTGCAAGCTGAAACTGCATGAGAAAATCTTAATGACCATTTCAAAAGGTCTGAACTAATTATACAATTCACAAAAAGGGGGTAGTCATACTAATGCTGTGGTCAATACCATCCATACTGGGAATAGAGACTGCCAAAAGCACTTCTTTGTATGATTAGTACAGTCAGTGGCTCATCTCAAATCAAGCCAAGATGACTTCTGCAGAGCCTTAGATATCATGCAAAAGGCAGACCCATTTCAATCATTAAATCATTCATTTTCCAATAAACCACTTCTCTTATTCAGGGTTCCACAGAACAAGACATTGTTAAGCAATCCTTGTCATGGAACTGAGAAAAAAAATTATAGAGAATGGTTGATTAAAGCAAGTGAACTCAGTGCCTAAACAGGATGGGAATAGGATTAAATGTTGCTTAACTTTAGAGATTTCTTTTTTTTTTTTCTTTTGTTTTGAAGCTGATGTTTTTGTACAATTGTCAGGATGCTTCATTTATTTATCTGTGGGCAGTCTTAACAGCACACTGCCCACAGCAATGATCGTTTTTTAAATGTTATAGTGATAAGGGTTGGTCTGTGTGGCTGTGAATGACAGAAGCAAGATGAAACATATTACTTTATGATCTCACATGAAAGGTGATCACTGCAGGTGGGGGAAGTCAGTTTGTGTGTGAAAAGTAAAGGGCAGTTAATTGATACAGTTAAATTATTAGTAGTATGGCTTGCTGGCCCTGAGGAAAGAGTACATATCTATCTGAGATTATTATGTTGAACTACATTACTCTAGCCTTTTTTAATTTCACTTTATTCACAAGCTAACCTCAGAAGGGTACACAAGGATGTGGCTATCTTTTATGATTATAGGTTTGAAGGCTATATGTGAAAACATAGGGCAGTTACATAATCAATGGCGAATGACCATTAATATGGCTTGCCTGGGGGAGAAGACCAGTTTATCACCAACTACAGTTCATTACAATGGCAATTATGTCTTTCATTTTTCTCACAATCAGATATCTAAACTGTGCAGTGAAACTGACTTTTAGGGGACAGACTATGTGGTAGGTCAATTACATGATTACTGTTAAATGACCACTAATATGGCTCATTGGGGGCCTTGTGCATGTCTGAGAGCGACAAGCCGAAGTACATTATTGTGACCGTTTGATTTATGTGACTACTTTACTATCAAAAGGTGGTGTTCTCTTTCATAACAGAGCACATTTCCTTGGGACAGTATGGGTGTTGAAGGAGTTGAAATTAGTGCCATATATAATAAACACATTGAAGACACACCCAATGTTTTGAGCTTTTGCTTTATTATACACCCAAGTGCAAATTCCTATAGATTTACATCACAAAACATGTCAATTTTCAATCATTCCTCACAGGAATAAATATATAACACATAAAATCATACTTTGTTCTTATGATACAAGAACTAAAATCACTTCTTATTTGTCTCTGAAAGAGACATTTTTTTCAGTTAATAAACTGAAGGTACTAAATGTGACTATTAATGTCATGCAACCCTCAGGGATTCAATAGTGACTGATTTAAAAGCATGACTGCAAAACTGTCACAACTTCCATTAAGAACTCAAAACTGTTACTATAGCACTTAGCAAGTACTCTATGTGGGATTTGTTGAGCTACTGCAATCTCCATTATCATATACATATTCCATTGCTAACAGTTTTGTGATCACATTTTTCAGTGTTGATAACTACAGCTGCAAATTTCCACCAGGCACCACACCTTCTGCACTGTGCATCAGCAGTATGCCTCTGAACTTAGCAGAATACCTACGATTTTTGCTTCACATTTTTGGTGTGTTACTCATAAAAGTTGTGGTTTTCTGGCAAATAATTGATCAGTGACATCATTATTTAATGACAGACATTTGATTTTCACACTTCAGATCCTTTAGAAAATACATGCTAATGCTAAACCCATTATTCTATCAAATTCTAAGTTTATAGGAACAATATTTAAAATCTGTTCCTGATTTGGGTCCTTTGTCCACCATTATTTTTTATTTCCAAAATTCATATGCAAGAAGTTTGAGAGGTACAAAAAAGTTGTCAGTATTTCCAACACTGTTATTTGAGTTTGACTCACCTGGTCTAAATGTTTATTCAGGAGCATCTGTGAATAGACCATCAAATGTGTACATTCCATCATCAGCAATGCTCCTAAAGTACCAACAGCCAATGCATGGAATACACCGGGTGAAGATATCCCCTGCCTAAGAGCTATACTCATTCTAAGCCACTTCAAGAACTCTGACTGGACAGGTGTTAAATTTTATTTTCTTTGTACCAGAGCTATAATCGATCCATTCAGAAGTAAGCTGTTGCAACTCAACACAATCAGCGTTAATACAGTAACAGATTCACAGAAAGCAGATTTGTAAATAAAGATGCGCTTCTTCAACAAAGATGAGATTATGCCAACGATTATGCAAAATTAGTCATAGGTATGTATCACTTGTTTTGTTTTATTCTAAATATTCACTTAATAACTAGTATATTTTGCTTTGTTTTTATGCTAATATTTGGGACATTCAAAATAATAATAATGTTGTTGTTGTTTGTGTTTTCAGCTTTTCCCGGTTAGGGGCCGCCACAGCGGAACTCCGGTCCACTAATGATTGGCAGTAGATTTTTTATGGTGCAGAGTTGCCAGCCTAATGCCCAACCTTCAGTGAAGGCATGCCCATTCATGCATGTCTTTCAGAGGCCACTCAACTGCAGGGAGGACATGCAGACTCCATGGAGAAATGGTTATCGGTTAACTTTTATCAACAAGCATATATTGCTGGCTTATATAAACGTATCAAGAAATAACTGTACTGCTTAACCAGCATTATTTGTAAACAAGAGGTTTGTTATGAGATGGTGTATTATGCTGTAAAAAATCATCTGTTTACTACCCTATGCTTGGCTGCAGTGCTTCCTGTAATGAAGGTAAAGTGCATAACACACCAAACCTGAATGCATGTCTCATCTATTGCTCCAAGTCATTCTCTGTTATATATATTATAATGGCAGAGTGACCAGCTGCCAGCTACTTAAAGATGTTATGATGTCTGGCAAGACTCTCAGAATTTATTTGCATAAGTTATATCTAAATATGTGGCCTATGACCAAACTTTTGTTGTACAATCTATGAGAAGTCAAGGACTACAAGACCTAGCTCATACAGTAAAGACCTATCAGCTACTCTATCTGACCTTGTGGCACTGCCTTGGAGCTTGACATTTTTACCGATTTCTGCCATTAGCAATGGTTTAGGAGTCACAGTGACCCTGCCTTGCCTGCCTGCCTGCCCTACACCTACAGTTGTGCTTTGTTCCTTCATGCTAAATAAATCTGATCTCAGCACACATGGAACTCACTTAAGTCACCAAATATGAAATAACTTCTGTTTGAAAATCATAATGATTGACTATATCTTCTCTGTAATGGTTTTCTCTCTCTCCTTTACTTTCTAGCCTTTGACGTTACCCTTACTATCTGTAACTCTTTGCCATCCAGTAACACCACTCTTAGCACTCCTCAATGATTTTACTGTCTGTCTCCCTCTTTATGCTGCACCTGCTTTAATTTCCATTACCCTCCTTCTCCAAACTGTCACTCTCCAAACTTCCTTCTCTTTCACCATCTCCCACCCATTCTAGAGGACTGTCCCTCTACAACTATTTTCCCTCTACCCACCCTGTGATAACTATTACCTCCTGCAAACTTATGTCTAACTCTATCCCACCTTCATCACTTGTCACTAATGCCTTCATCTGTCCTGCCACCTTGGATTCCTTCTTGTCATTTCCTTCATGTCTGTATCTTCTGCTTTTTCTTTATACTTTACACTTTTTACCCACAGTTCTTGTACTCCTCTGAAAACTCTTTCATTGTCCATTTTTCCTCTGATTTTCAATTCCCTACCTTTCCCCATCACATCTTTTTTAATGGCACACTGTTGCCGCCTCCTCCTCCCAGTCAAGCTGTATTCTCCTACCTTCTGTAGCTCCAATATCCTATTCTGATTTTGTTGCAATACTTCTGCAGACTGCACACCCTCTGCTACCCTACTCTGCCACTTCAAATCTCTGAGAGATAAAGAGCTGCCCCACATGTTAAAGACCTCACAAATCCCTCTCAAACTCCTCCTATCAAACCTTGCATTTCTTCATTTTATGTAATTCTTTTCTTGATCCACTGATTCCATCTTAATGAGTCTCCTAACTGTCAAGAGGTGTTTAAGCGGATTGGTTCCTCCCTGATATATGCTATATTTATTTAAATATAGTCTATTCCAAAGTCACACCTTCTAAGTAAATGGTAAAAATACTTTATTATACCACATACAGCTTTCTCCATCCATTTAGTTTACTAAAGCCAATTCCAAAGTCTCAAAACAGCTCAGTTTGACAGGTCATTTATTCAAACTGTTATTTTCTTTGAAGAACATTTGACAGCTGTATCCACTTTCACAGTTTTATGCCATATAAAATCTAAAATATCCCAGAGAATATGTTTTTTACATGCATCTGTAAATGTCCCAGTTTTTTTCTTTTGTCTGTGTAATTTGGGGATAAATCAGTTTTATTTTCCATTGATCCATATGCTTCAATAACTGGCAAGAAAGTAGTCAAAACTCTATTGCAGAACAAACACAAGGTACAGCCCAATAAAAAAATCTGCTGCTTCAAGGCAATATAATGAATTGGCTATGGCAGTGGGCATCACAACACTTATGAGCAATTCCATTATTTCTCTGTAATGCCCATCCTGTTGGATGGAAAAGCTACGTGTTTTTCCTCAGCCAAAGGCAAAATACACTCATTTTTAATTAAAATACTTTAATAACTTATTTTCAGTTAGGTCTGGTCTAATACAGAAAAGTAAGAAAACAGTATAGCAATAAGATAACAGGAATCCAGAAAACCTATTCTAAGTATTGAACTATTTGAGTTAATTTTGTTCAGGTTATAATGGATTTGCTTCTTTCAGTAAGATAAATTCTTGAATAAGTTCCTAACTCTATAAATTCACAACAAAACGAGGCAAAATAAAAATCTAAAGTGTAATGGCCATAATATTTTAAACAGGCACACCTACATGTGTGAGAAAAAAACAGTGTTATTTCCAGTTTGAAAATAATACAGGTAGGTACTTGGCAAAGTTTTCTTTATAATTCAAATTTTAAAATTTGCTAGATAATTTTATTTATATGAATTTCTGCACAGGCTTGCCAACAGCATATATTTAGTAATAAAGATACTATCAAACTTATCAAAAACAATACTTCTTAATAGCACAGAGTTCCTGACTCTGTTCAGAAAATTATATTTACAGATTCTACAATAAACTCTATCATCTGAAAAAGTAAACTAACATACAAATGTATTTTTTAAAACAATATTAAACAGAAATAGGTATATTAGAATTACCTCAAACCTTTAACTGCTCCACAGCAGTTACATATGAAGGGCCAGATTCAGAAACTTGGTACAACTGCTATCTGTAGAACTGTTGTGTGACAATACTGAGAGTAATTAAATGAATCCTCATGATTAATTAAGAAGGGGCCCTGTTATGCTGTACTAACTAAAAGGCAAATCAATGTAGTGGTCTCACTCAGCGAGGAAATACTCTAAGCAGTGTGATTATGCAATTAAGACTTTATGAAGGTATGTTTAAAGAACAAAAATGATTCTTGGGCCGGGTATTCAATAATCAGTTTCTATAACAAAAAATGCACCCTCTCTAACCAACTACTGCTTTGTGTCCCTGCCCAAGTAGCTGACACATGTACTCTGAGGTTTGATTTGTATACTAACACACACACACTCCTGGGAAAGGCTGGCACAGATTTACTAGCTATGCCCCCTTCTGCCCAGACTATAAGGCAGTTATCACTGCCACCTACTACACTTTCAGCTACTTTAAGGCTCTTACAAAGGGTGTCCAATCCTACTGTGTAATGTTACTATTATCCAAATGGTAGTTTTGACCAAAGCTATTTAGGAGTGGCCTGTACAATGTCATTAAATACATGTGTAAATTCTCTAAGAGCTTAAATATGTCTCACAAATATCAATCACAAAGATGGGTTTAAATATATTTAATAATAATAATAAAAGAACAAGACAATACTCAGAAAACAAACACATTTACTTCAGAGTTCAAAATCACAGGAAAGATTTCAAAACAACATTGCAGGACATTCTCAAATACAGAAAAAAAAATCTAAACTAATCTTTACTATATTCCTATCTATAGCTAAGAGAGATACTATGCCCTAAATCTTACTTACAGAGCCAGACAAATGTGCAGAAGGTGGTGATGAGTGGATGTTCTTGCTAGGTCCAATACAAAATATAAAATGACCAGTCTCTCTCTGAGAAAGTTCTTAAATTAATATCACATTTTACTGCCTGTATTTGCCAGGATGACATCACTTATTGTCAGTTCAGTTCCCAGTCTAAACAGAAACGTAACAGAACTTTAACATCTCTGAGTTAAAAATACATATCTCTCAGAACTGTACAGCTGCTAGGAAGTCATAAAGCAATAAAACAATGTTTTTACATTTTAAAACTAGTAACTACTCTTCAAAACAATAGAAAAAACTTCTAGCTCTAGACATTCTGTCTCCTTGCTGCATTGAAACTAACTTATAGCACATTGTAAAGCACTTAATTTCAACTTATTTTCTTGAAGTTTTATAATTTAATCTATGTTCCAGCAGGATATACAGTGGTTACATTCTTGAAGCTCGGTACATAACATACAGTTCTGTATAAATCATATCAATATTCACAAATGGCAGAATTACTTCCAAAATTCCAGATAGTTGGGGCTGGTAGTATTTCCTTCTGTTACATTTCTATAAAAATCATATTAATATTCACAAATGACATAGAATTATT
>NC_056747.1:481062408-481154908 GCF_019279795.1 Protopterus annectens | reverse complement strand
AGGCTGTAAGACGACTGTTCTTCTTTAATAAAAAAACAAAACATTAAGCACTTTCATCTCTCACATAGGAGACTTCATTAGAATAAAGAAACTATCCCTCTAAGTCCATTTAAATAATCCAAAAGACAACATTATTGGATAATCATGTATCCGGTAAAATTACTTGAAAATCATCATATGTTAAAACCACATTTCTAAAATTACAAAAAATGTAAATGTGAATATATCTATTATGACTTGTTGTTTTTTAAACATTATTTTATATGTTTAAATAATAATTCCAACAACATTTTGCAGCAATAAAACCTTATAACCTTTCAGCTTTCTCTTTTAAGAGCTGGTTTTAAGTCTCTTGTGCGAGAGACGAAAGCGCTTAATGTTTTGTGTTTTATTAAAGAAGAACAGTCGTCTTACAGCCTTTGTGGGTGCATTTTTCTTTTGTTAGTATATTTTAATCTTTAAAGTCTGCCAATTCATTACACTCTCAGAAAATATGTTCCCAGTTACCTCTTTCTGCCCCATCACACCAACATTTGCTGTCTACCTGAGGAAAAATTATTTGGAGTCTGCTTGAGGTATAAAAATACCTATGTACGCACTTACAGGCAAAGATCAGAAATCTTGTAGATTATGTTGCATATTTGGGAGACATACATATATCCCACCATTATCCACAGCGGTGGTGGTGCTACGGTAGCATTGTCACCTCACAGTAAGACGCTGTCCGGTTCGATTCTTAGCTAGAGCATCTTCTGCATGGAGACATGCATGAATGGGTGTACCTTCATTGAAGGTTGTGCGTCAGGGCTGGTAACTCGGCATGTAAAAATCAACTACCAATCATTAGCGGACCGGAGTTCTGCTGTGGCGACCCCTAACAGGGAAAAAGCCGAAAGACACAACAACAACAACAACATATATCCCACCATTGTTTCTTTGGGAATTGCATATTTAAGCTCTCTTCCCAGTCCTTCCTAACTTCCTTTGATGGATTCTTATAGTCATCATGCAATATTTTATATGCTCTACTAATTATTAATTTCTTAATGGCAACTTCTGCTCAAGATTCTACTACAACTCTACCAGTGATGGTGTTTTGAGACACATTTTCAAAAATCTTTTTTTTTTCTCTTGCTCATTTAAATTTTAACTGCAAACCTTCATTTAATACTAACTGAAGGTACACATTTTAAAGACTGCTTTCCCAGAAACTTTCTAACATTCTTACTCACTTTTCTAAAAGTTCAGTTGTGTAAGTAAGCTTACCACAACAGCAGATGTTCAATAAAATCACTGCTGTAGTAGTCTTAGCTGTTACATCCTTGGGCTCCTTACACAGACACACACACACACACACACACACACACACACACACACACACACACACACACATACACACACACTGCTGATTGCTTGTGCTCAACAGGGAGAAAACCAGCAGCCTGGATGCCAAAAGCTTCAGGATTTCTTACCAACTGAAACAGGGCAGGGAACAGTCCTGATAGGAAAAACAAAGATAGGTATAGATAAATCCTTATTCTACAAAAAGGGAGATGGAAGAAGGGAGCAGCTACTGCAGCAGTGATTTAATTGAACATGTACTTACACAACTGTACTATATTAATTCATATATCACTGCTACAGTAGATTTAGCTATATGGGTAAAGTATAGCTTAAACAGATTAACAGGAGGAACAACGAGGGTCCAGAAGCCCCTGAAGAATGGTTCTAGCAATGTCTGCTCTATACATGGAAAAGCAATCTAGTTTATAGTGCTTTGTAAAAGTATGTATAAAGGACAAGGCAGCTGTCTGTATAATACTTTTAGATTCAACCTCTTTCCAGTAAGCCATCAAAATTGTGAAAGGCATGGTACAGAGAGTCGTAACCCTGCCCGGAAGTGTCTCATTATGGTGGAAATAGCAAGGGACAAACAATCTGGCAATAGTCTGTTTTGACATGGAATGCCCTATTTTCATCTCTCCATAGGAAATCAACAGCTGTTCAACTTTCCAAAAAGGATTTTAGTTCTGTCAACATAGCATACCTGCTGTCTGTGTGCAATCAGAATATGAAATATATTTTCCCACATGCTTTTAGGCTCTGGAAAGAAGATAGGAAGATTAAAGGCTTGATTCAAAGTTAACGCTGAAAACACTTTAGGCATAAGTGAGGGAATTTAATCTTAAAGTAACCCTATCAATATGAAATACCAAATAGGGCTGACCTACCATAAGACCTAGAAACACAGACACTCTTCTCAGAGACGGCAGAGTACTTAGTTTAAGTCCTCCAAGTGATGAACTGTAAACCAGCTAGATGAGCTGGTTCAGAAGAAGATACAGTTAACTTTTTAGCATAAACTTAAGATCCCAAATAGGTCCCACCTGTTTTCCTAGGTGATCCTAAATGTAAACAGCCCCCATCCCCTTCAAGAACACCTTGCCCAGGACAGAGAAGAAAGGGGAGGATCCATAGAAAGACATATTGAAACAGATGAAATATGAACCTTGATTGAGAAGTTAGAAAGGCAAGAGGATAGCAACTCATACAAATACTGAAAAACCTGTAGTACAGAAAACCTGACTTGGCTTGGGTTATTAGAGTGGCACCAATGTAAGATTTCCTGGTAGCAGGTTTTTTTTGCTTCCTTAACACCTCCTGTGCATCATCAGAAAAAAGGTGCGTAACAGATGTTCTAGTGAAGCATCTAGACAGTCACCTGAAGTTGATTAAGATTGGGGTACCTCAACCTTCCACTGTCTTTTGTGATTGGATACATTGTTTTGTGGCACTTGCGCTTGGTCAACTCCATAAGGAGAAAGAACCACTGATGGCTGGTCCAAGAAGGGAGTCACCACAGTGATCTTTAAATGACCCTGGATATCAGTGGAAAGGCATACAGGAACATTCCTGCCAAAGGGAATGAAAATCATCTGTTTTCCTGGCCTGCTTGCAAGGAACCCTGCAGCAGAATATATATAGTTCTCTGTTCTGAAAGGAGGCAAACAGATCTATTTGAGAAGTTCCCCACAAATGGATCAATTTCTGGAAGATCCCCTCACCCAGTTTCCATTAGTACTTGTCTGTTTGTCTCAGTCTTGCTGAGCTTGTCTGCCAATACATTTTGCTCCGACAGAATATAGGAAGCTGGGGGGGTATTAAACAGTGCTGAACTGGGACCTCCCAAGCCACTACAGCCCACATGAACAGAGGGTAGGACCTGGTATCCCCACTGTTAATGTACCATATCACCGTGTTGTTGTCTCTGATCATTTCAAGTAGTCATGGTGACCACAGATGGTAAAGAGAACTGACAGCAAAAAACAGGCAACACCTTGCGGACACTGATGTGCTTTAGCCTGTCTTCTTTGTTCTATGGACTTTGCACTTCTATTTATATGGCCACAGCTCATCATGCAAAATCCAATGCAACTGCTGTTACATATTGTGCAGGAAGTGCAAGAAACAATGTGCAGGGGTCTAACAGAGACTGGAAAACCTGGGTTCAAGGATACCTGGTTTGTTCACCAAAGTATCTCTCTCTTCACAAATTCCAGCACTGGAATCTGAAAAGTCAGAGGGTGCAGATATTGGGACCCAATAGTTTTTAGTAACTATTGAATTTTGTTTCATGTGTATTATGGCAAGAGGAATCATGAGAATCACAGATGTTACAAACCCTAGAAACCTACGATATTCACTGATTGAAGTCTGAGACTGATAGGAGAAACTCAAACAATTCCAGATAGGAAACCACTTTTTCTTCAGTAAGGAATGCCTTTTGCATGGAGGCATCCTAAAAAATATCAAATGAGATGGAATCAAGGAAAACTTTTGAATACTAACCTGGAATCCTACATAAGACTTCTTACCTTTGTAAGGGACTGATAACACTTGGAAAATGACTCTAAAAATATGTTGCGAAAATTAGGAAAAAATTGTGAATTTCTTGCAGTCTGCAATGGACTTTCACAGGAACTAAGACACTTAGTGAAAATCCTTAGAGCAGTAGATAACCCAAAGAGTAATGCACAGAATTGGTAATGTAACCCATGGACAGAAAACTTCTGAAGCCTGTTGCAACTGGAATGTGATTAGCATCTTTCAAATCTAGAGTTACAAAAAAAATAAATAAGAGGAGGAATGAGAGGTAACAATTTGTAAGGACAACATTTAAGAATAGACCAAGAGGTTGACTCCAAGAGGGATCCTCCTTTGGTGCAAGAAAAATTCCTGACTAAAACCTTGGCACCACTGATCTGAGGGAAATAGTTCTATGACCTTCAAAGAAAGAATTTGATAGATGACTTGGTGAAACAGTTAACTGTGATTTGAAGGATGAGGGTAGGTCCCATGAAAATAAGAAAGGATTTCCCACTACAATCCATTACCATCCTGAACAACTTTTAGAACCCATATGTCTGACACAGTCTGATGCCAAAAGGGAAAGTGAAGAAGGCGATTCTGGGACAGATTTATATACGAGGCAGAAAGAAGAGGAGAAGAAAGAATGCTGCAGCAATCATCCTGAATTACTAGATAAAACTTTTTCTGGAAGGTTCCCATCTTTTAATTTTAGCTTTACTGCTACTTTTTCTTACGTTTCTGCTTGCTAGAAACTTATAAGTTCATAGTAGGCTAACGGTCATGCAGGCCATTTTAAGTCTAGCCAATTACTCCCTTTGAGAATTAAATCCTGCTCTTCAGGTCTGTAAGGTAAACACCTTAACTATTATGCTAACCACTTGTTGAGACTTTAAATTTGTCAGAAAATGAACCAGAGTTTGAATCAAAATGTTTTAGCACACTTAGAGAAGGATGATTCTGAGTAACTCTCTTAATCAATTTTCCTCATACAGTTAAGTTAGAGTACCCGACTAGGAGAAAGACCAAAGAAAACCTCCTTATCTAAAGGAAAATTTTAAATTTTAAGAATTCAAAGTGGCCTTACCCTTTGAAGAGTGAAAACTTGCAGTAATGTTTCTCATAATGCCAAAATAAGAAATAACATGCGAGTCTAACAATTTCACATTCTAAAGGCTAAATAAAGTGGTAGAAGGGGAAGAATTCTCTTCCCAGACATGTCAGAAGCTTTCCCATCCATCTTGGAGGTAGATAAGTATTAACAAGATTTTTTTGTTGAGATATGACTTAACACCAAAATAGCCAGAGGGGTGTATCTAGGGAGATAAATCAATGCTTATAAGACTGAGGAAACTTATAAAGTCTGTCTGCTTTTTTTAGTGGCTGAATGTTGACTTATCAGGCAAATTGCAGGCCATATCAATAACTTCCTTCAAAGTTGGCAGAACAGGAAGAATAGTAGTAGGCCATTGAAAATAATATTTTTTTTAAAAAAGAAATATGTTCCCACTGATTCACTGTAGAAATAGTTATAGAAAAGGAAAATTCCTCCAAAGAAGATTCTGAACAATCTCTTTGGGCAGAAAAAATAACAGGGAATCATCAAAAACTGAAGAGACTGACCTTTCTTATTTTGCAGAAATTCTAGTCATTATTAAAAGGGTTCAAAGTTTGAAATAAATCTTTAGTCAGTATAATGCACTTTCCCTTATTGACAGAAATACATTCTGAAGAAGATAAAAAAAAAAAAAAATACTAAGAATTTATCATTTCAAGGGACATCACTAGAACAGGACTGACTCATGGAACGTACTTTACCACATGCAGCAATTCTCTCAAACTGGTTACATAGGGATGCACTCTACACTGCATCCTGTACAACCATCAAGAGTGGCTATCCCATGCCGGCTAAAGGTAAATGAAAAGCCACAGATGATGTGGCTGACCCTTTGTCCACAGTGGCTGAAGTGGCTAGAGAGGGCTCCAATGATAAAAAAGTGAATGGCTTGAGGTACCAGTAATGTCCACAACAGAGTCATCCAACGTTGGACAAGGTATAGACTTAGCCCACTGTGTTGGCAAGGACTCATTGCAAGGTTTTTCTACTTTTAGGTCCATAGGGATGTAGAACCTTGGGAATGCTAAGCTCTTCCATGACTGCCACATAAGAAGCCTGATTCATGGCAACTGTGGCTGGAATGAGCCAGTGATAGTTAAGCTGTCAAAAGCAATGTTCACAAGAAAAATACACACTAACAGTAACAAAACTCACTTAACCTCATAAAATATAGTAATTGCAATAAAATAAGGATATGTTTTCCTCACAAAAAGTGCTTATAATGAACACAAACAGTAAAAGAAAAGAATAGCAGATAAACATTCTGTCCGTCCAGACGGTCTCAAGGCACTCATTAAAAATATTTTTCTCAGAAAACATGATGCTTCTCACAGAAACCAGCACATAATATAAAGAAGAAAATAAAGTAATGTGGAAGGTTTTCCCCAAAGGGAATTTATCTATCTGCTCAGCAATGGAAAGACCATTAGCTGACTGACAATCCTCTGAAGCTTATAAGAGAAGACCTCAAAGGTCAGCAAGAAAGTACTGGAGATTTTGGCTCCAAGGATGCTGGTTTTCTCCCTGTGGATCTCATGCAACCAGCAGCCTGGTCATACGTATGTAAGCAACCAGCAGCTAGCTCACATGTGTGTAAGGAGCCCAAAGCTTTGGAGCACCATTTGACCTTCTATCCTAGACTGTATGCAACCTATGTAGTTAAGGCTACTGCAGCAGTAATTTACGAATGAACATAGAATGGTATACTTATATTGTTTTACACTTTATAAATAACCTAGTGTTTCTAGAAAGCATTACATGAATTTCTAATACATCAGACCTTGAGAATTTGATTAATAATTCTCCTCCAAAGGGAAATTATGAATACTTTTTTGAAATGAGTGTATTATTCTTTGCATTTTACTTTTTACACAACTGAATTTCAAAGGCTTATGCTTGTTAGAAAGTATTGCAGCTAAGTTACCGAGCAACATACTTCTGCATTTTATAACAGTATTTCTTCCATATAATGATAATCCTGGTTTAGTTTTAAAGGGGCCACTAACTGACTACAATACACATTTACCTTTTTAAACTGACAGCTAATGTGAAGCAAACAGATGCATACTTCACAAAAGACTAAGGGCTCATATCAGTTTCATAACTACACAGTCATCAACACAATCTACATGTGAAAAAATTATTTTGCTTATGATCAGTCTGAGCATATTTATTATTTAACATGACTAAATATACCAAAGGGCAACATGCTTTTCTTATTAAATATTCAGCTATTAAAGCTATGAGTGTAAGAACGGAACTAGCTGCTATTAGCTTTCTATTTATCTAACTCTAGATTGCAGATATTTGTAAATTGATTAAATGACCTGTTATTGTAATCAGTTTGATATGCATGTTGACAATAGACTTTAAACATGCAAACATGGAAGACACTGTCAGTTTCTAGAATGTCTGTCTACTTGAAGTGAATATAGATAAACTGACAGCACTTTAAGTGCAGGAGATATTCTGTATTCCACTCGAAGGTTATTTGTAAACCTACCCTTCAAAAAGATGTTAAGATATAAATAAAGGCAGTTCCACCACTTCTGCGATGCTGAATTAAAAAATGCCACCTTGCTTTTTTTTCCCTTTTAATGCATTAGAGCATCTAGTTCTTTCAAACTGTATACGTTGTTGAAACAATAGTGTTAACTTACTAGTTAAAGAACACTGCAAATACTTGACTATTATTTTTTCGGACATCTCATTAGTACTATGTAAATATTGGTACTGTTGTCTTCTAGCATCACACTTATATGACAAATTGTGTATTACTGTAAATATATGAAATGTCCAGTTCACCCTAAGCATCCACTAAAAATGGGTTCTATACCTAGTCAAATGTTCCCACTAAACAAGTGTCAAACAAATTAAATCTTAGGGAGTGATGGGGATAGGGCTGATGAGTAGGTAGGATACCCAACCCAAACCCAGGGCAGAAGAGAGGGGGTAGTAAAAACAGAAAAGGTACTGCAACACTGATTTAGTTTAACACCTACATTTATAGTAAGTCATCTACACAACTGAATCATGATCTTTAAAATCAATCTTGCAATACTAAGTCTCAGAAAGATTCCAAAAGTATGCTAAATAGGAAGGTTGGAAAGAGTTCTGGTTTGAGGACGGCTGGCTCTGGCAGGATGGCAGAGACAAACCCAGGTCTAGCTCTGCTTATGGCACCAAGATGGAAGTGTTTGTTGAAGAAGTGTACAGAGGATCACGTGTCTGTTTCTATTGTAATTTGTGTAAGGTTCCCTTTCAGGAATATTGTGGTGGTGGCTTCTGCTCTTCTTGAGTGGGCTCTGCCTCTTCCAGGGATCTGTTAACCAAGTAGAGAGTAACAAAAAGAAAAACAGCAATCCATTTTGAAATGATTTGTTTTCCCACTAGTCTTCTCTGTTCATCTTCTGCAAAAGCCACCAAGAGCTGGTCAGGTTTGTTAGGGAATTTTGTATTGTGAAAGTAAAATCTTAGTTGATTGTTTATGTCTAGAGTGAAGTATTCTCTCTACCTTGTTCTATGGATTAGGAAAGAATACAGGGGGAGGGACAGCTTGGTTTAAGCACATCTTTGGCACCTCCTTGGACAAGAAAGAAGGGTTAGTTCTCAAGGTAACTCTGTCCCTTTGGAAAATACGACTCAGAGATATATGCCTGGTTGAGGTGGGTATCAGAATCAGGGCTTTTTCCGATGCAAGCAATTTGAGAAGTGCTGAGGCTGCTAGCTCAAAGGGCAACAGTGTTCATTTTTCCAGAACATAATTTAGGTGCCAGGAGGGTGCAGGTTCAAGTCCAGGGAATCTAAGATGCAGGACCCTTTTAAGAAATGTTTCATTTGGGAGTGAACATATGCCGGAAAGGACATGAGAAGGCAGACAGATATAGCTGAAGTGTGGACTTTTATACTAGAATAAGACAGTCCTTCTTTGAATAGGGGAGAGAGAAACAGGGGTATCCTAGTACCTGTGCCAATGGAGCTTATGGGGGTAGAATATGATTAGCCTTGCACCAAATAGAGAACTTTTTTCCATTTAGCCACACAAGACTTCCTGGTTCTTGGTTTTCAAGCTTCTTTCAATGTAGATAACACGTTCTCTAAAAAGGATTCCTAAACTTATTACTAAACAGTTTTTACAAGATTTGTATGATTTTGTCAATTGCTGCACATCTCTCAGAGATTGTTTTATGTTACCCCTCGATGTGAAATCACTTTTTACAGAGATTCCTAATTTGGAAAGTATTGAGATGACAAAAGCTTCTTTGAATCAACATAGTGCTTACACCACACAACAGATAGATCTGATATGCCTATTCTTGTGAGTAGTTTTAGAAAATAACTTGCTTATGTTTGAAGGTTACATATACATGCAAAGAGCTGGCATAGCTATGGGCATGGCATGTGCCAACAGCTACGCCAATATAGTTTTGGCCTCTTGAGAACAGCAGCATATTTTACAAGGAAACTGCTATGTGAGTTGTATCACCTTCTACAGGAGGTTTGTTGATGATATTTATCTGTTATGGACAGGGACTATGGCATACTTTTTTGAGTATTATGAGACATTACTCATTGGACTCTACTGATTTCCTTGATGCATGTGTTTTTAAGGATGGAAATGGTTGTTATATATTTAGAGAAGTTGAGAGGATATGTGGAGAGGTAGTGGGTCTGAGGGTTGATGGGGGTGAGACCCTATTTTTCAGAAGCTCTGAGGATACTGATAATGGTAAGGCATCCAAGAGACCCATGACATCGGGCAGGGGTATAGTGCCCATTACTTTGTACTATGCTAGCAATACTGAAGTGGTACACAAAGTTATCAAATCCAATTGGTCAATTTTACAAAGAGACAACTCTATTAGGCACATAGTAGGAGACAGATCCTATATTAGGTATAAGAATAAAAAGTCGTTAAAGAGACGGTTATGTTATAAAACCAATTATATACCCATGGCTCCCCTGGATCATGGACTAGGTAAAAAAGAAGTTCAGCAGATGCAGTTTCTGCATGTATATAAATACATCTAATGTTTTCACCCATCCTCTCATGGGCATTGTGTTTAAATTTGAAATAGCAGTGGATTGGCGTACATTGAATGTTATATGCCATGTTTCTGTGTCAGAGTTTGTTTCGTCTTTTAGACTTTATTAGACAAAGTTGCTTTGATAAGGCATTATACTTACATGAATTTCTATTGCACATGCCTACTAAATTACTTCTAAACTGGTAAAATATCGTATAATAAGATTGTTGAAGATAGCAAAAAAATATATTTAAAGCAGTTTAAAGGTGAATGGTGAAAATATTTCATCATATAAAGTTAGGTCCATACCTTTAAACTGTCCCTGATTTTGATCCAAATTTTAGCTCTGCCCTTCCTAATTCCTCCTAAAATTGATGATTTGTGGAGAAAGGTGATGGATTACTATTGATAAATAATGACAATGATTAGACATATAGACTTCATTGTCTCAAGTCAACAGTACTAATATTTTAAAAGTGTCTCAGATTGTCCCTGATTATTTCTGTATTTGTCATTGATTCTGTAGAGATTTGTCCCTGATTGGTTGATACTTAAGGTCAGGTCTACCTGTGACTACCAGTTTCATCAAAAATCTTTTGCAGTGGTGAACAACTTGAAGTTTCCTCACAGGCAAATGTATTATGGGGGTAAAAGTAAAGAGTTAGTTGTCTCAGACATTTTATGAGCACAGCAACCCAAATGGTGATCGCATAAGTCCTATCAACTCCTGCAGCCAGATGTTTCTATAGTTGACACACATATTACAAAAGATCCTGGTTAATTATACTTTTTTGGATTACATCAACACAAGTCTGCTATAGCTAACACAGTCCCCACAGTACCCATGAAACACACCACCACCAGTGTCTCATCCACCAAGCCAATAAGGCGTAACACACAAAAAACAAGTTTTCTTGTCATTGGAGACTCAATAGTGAGACACATGGTTGTCCAATTCACCAGGCTGAACAAGGAGAAAGTCATGGTAAGCTGCCTGTCCAGTGCCAGGATTCAACAAATCACGCATGCACTCAGGTTTGTCAGCAACAAGTACCATTATGACTCTGTCATAGTTCATGTTGGTATGAATGGCCTGAGATGTACCTCGCTGGACTATATGAAAAGAGACATAGTCAAGCTCTCTATGTATGTATCCCAGGCAGGTATGTCTCTAGCCTTAAGCATCATATTACTCTCAACTAGAATGATTCCACAGTATAAACATGAAATGATTGATTTTAATAATTGGCTTAGTTTTTGGTGTCATTCCAAGGAAATCCAGTTCCTGTTTGCCTGGGAAGCCATGGGTGACAAACCTCGCTGCTTTGCCAGATACAGTTTGCATGATGGCAAAAGCTCTTGCCTATCCCACTGTGCCTTTTTTAGGCAAGGTCTCGTAAACAACATTACTGATGTGAAATTAACCAATTGGAACAAAATAAGGGTCATGCTGCTAAATATTAAGAGCTTAAACCAGAAACTGCAATCCCTGGAAGCAATTCTATAATCTGAACATGTAGATGTCTGTGCAGTCACAGAAACCTGGTTTAAGGCCTCAAAGAGCATCCCGGCCCTGCAAGGTTACAATGCCTTCCACACTTTTACACTGCAAAATTATCGAGTGAAAACCAAAGGAAGTAGTGTTTCAATCTGTATTCAGGATAAATACACCTCCCATCTAGTTAGACTGGACAACTCAAAGGAGTTACTCCAGGTCCAGGTTATGGTGAGTAAGACCCTGCCATTCAAGTTCTAGCCAGTTATAGATCCCCCTCCATGGGTAATGACACCCACAAAGCCTACTTAACCAAACTGAAAATAATCCAAATTTTACCAAGCACACATGGGGGTTTCAATTAGCCCAAACTCGCTAGCACAAAAGGTCCTTGACATTGTGAATTCAAATGCCCTAGAGCAAGTTGCCAATACCCCAACAAGAGGAACAAACATTCTAGAACTTGTCCTCACCAATATATCAAACAGGTCCACTGCTGCAACTGTTGGACTCTCATTAGTTAAAACTGACCACAAATCAGTCACCTTCAAACTGACACTAACACCAGAACTCACAAAGGGATGAAATCAGACTAAAAAAATTCACCAAGGTAAACGAGGTATAAATGCATTCCAAGCCCCACCCCAAGCTGAAAGTGGTAACTATGCTGAAGCTTACACTAATGCCCTGTACAATCACTTGCATAAGTGTATAAACTCAGTTGTACCAGATAGAATCAAAGCCACAGTCCCAAGTAGAATCAAGGTGCCATGCTGCACTTCCAGAATCAACAAACTCTACAATAAACACTAAACGTTGTTGTCCAATAAAACAAAGACAAGGATCCAGAAATGGAAAAGCACCCTCCTCAGCCTTAACGAGCAAACAAGACAACTTGTCAAATCCTCCTTTGTGAGAAACCTAGCAAGCACTGCCAAGGATAACCATAAGGCCCTTTACAGCTACATACATAAACTAAAGGTAGGACCCAAGCATGCGCAGAACTGGTGGTCAACGGTATCACACACACTGACCCCACAGAGATAGCTAACTTGCTACTGGATAAGACTGGTGAAAATGTCACTCCCTTATCCTCTTCCTTACTTACAACAAATCCTCCCCCAAACTCCACTCCCACCTTAGATATCTGAAGAACAGGACTTTAAAGCCCTGCCCAAGGCAAAGAACACAGCTTCTATGGGACCAGGTGTCATCCCAGGCTGTCTTATAAACAGGCTAAAACACGAACTAGCATCACCACTGAGTACCCTTTCCAATCACAGCCTAATCACAGGCTTTGTTCCTGTAGAATGAAGAAATGCTACAGTTATTCCCCTCCACAAAGGTGGCCTAGCAACAGACCCAGGGAATTACAGATCCATAAGCCTGACCAGCCTCATCTGTAAGGCCATGGAATATATTGTTATGGACCTCATAAATAAAGACATAGGTGACCTCCAAACCCTGGATCCTACCCAATTCAGCTTTGTGAAGGGCAGATCCTGGCTGTTAAATCTGGTGGATTCCTTTTGAAATTGTGACCAGGGCCACTGATGAGGGAAAATCTGTGCATACAGCATACCTTGTCTTGGCAAAGGCTTGACACAATCCCATATTCAGGCATTACCAATAAACGTAGCAAACTTGAATGTTAACTCCTTTGTTGTAAGATGGGTTGCCAACTGGCTCACAAACCAGACACACACTATGAAAGTGGGTAACTCCATATCAGCCATCAGACCTGTTTCCAGCAGGGTGTCACATGGGTCAGTGCAGGGCCCCCAAATATTTATGCACTTCTCAGAAGTTCAGGCCAGAACTAAAGGATTCTGGCTGACCTGGTTGGTAGATGACTGCAAACTAGGTGCAATTATTGAATCCTCAAATGATGTCAGTATACTCCAGGAGGGTGTCACACAGACCACCAACTTCTGTATTAGTCTCAGTCTCTCGGTCTCAAACTGAATGCAAAGAAATGCATCATCATTCCCTTTGTCACAAATAATGACCATTCACACTATTAAATTGACAATAATACCCTAAGTACCCAAGAAGTGGTAAGGGAACCGGGTTCACAGGTTGACAGTGACTTTAACTTCGATCACCACATGGCTACCATGTAAGGAAAACTTTCCACATAGCTCACTTAATAAGTAAAGGCATCACCTCAAGAGCAAAAGAAGTTATAACCCCCTATACTCGGCACTTATCCGGCCCATAATTAAGTATAACTCCCCATTTGGTATTTACCATACTAAACACCTGCAGCAATTAGAGAGACCTCAGAGATTTCGAACAAAAATGATCAAGGGCTTCCAGCATGTGCCTTACATGGACAGACTAAAGTCCCTGTCACTATATTCCATATAATACAGACTTCTTAGGGGAGACTTATGCCCTGCCTACAGAGCAACCCAAGACAGAAACCTAATGAACTTACTGCATACCCATAAATCAAATGGGTCTAGGGATACCCATTCCAGGGAATTAAATATGGCCTGCAACTTAAATAGGACATGCTGGAGGATAGATTTATCTCCCAGTGACAGCCACATCTTTGGAACAGGCTACCAAATGATGTGAAACAGAGCATCTCTATGACACTGTTCAAGAGGAACAAGGACGAGTGGATGGCGCACTGTAAATTCTTACTGGATGTTGGCAGTCATCATTAAATGCATTCTTGGATACTGAATAGTACTTCTACAGTATTACATTGGGTTGAAACGGCTAGTGTAAAATGACCTCTGGGTTGACAGCCTAGTAATATCTTATGATCTTATGATTCTATGAACAGAAAGGCCAGGCAACTTTGAAACCCATGTTATCTATAACTCATTTACTTTGACACCTTGTCTGCAGTCAAGTCAGTGAGTATTTAAACTACAATGACTGCTGTGTATAAGACATAGCAGACAGCTGCAGGATTTCTATATACTCCTAGTACTGTACATGAGCATGATGCAGAATCCCATTCTAAAATAATTTTCCTTTTCAGAGTTGTCCCTTCCTTACAGAAATAATCTTTATAAAGCTGCTTAAAAATTTCAAATGAATGAATGCAAATGACCTTATAAACAGTATGATATCAAAAAGAAAATATTATACTGCTTAATAAAACATTACTCCACTTCATGAGAAAGTTATTATTCAGATTATAAAACACAGAAAATTGTCTAAAAATGAGCTATCAATGAACAATTTAAGATAATAATTACAGCAAAATGGGTAGTTCCTAATAATACATATCTACTTCAATTAACATAAACATGCTCAAAACAATGAACTAATTAGGATGAAACATCATCTGAAGTTGCTTGGCTATAGATAATTAGCATATAAATAGCACAGTAATCAAGTAATCACTATACACGATGAAATAAACCATGTGCCATTCAGTACAGAGTAACATAAGTGTGTGTGGGTGTCGCCTACACAAGTGTATGTGAAGGGATTGGACTCCACAGCTCTTTGGAATGAACACATACAGCAAAGCATGCTTACACTGCAAACAACATAGCAAATCTCACAGCTGCTCAAATGATCTAAACCCCTAAAGGGCTTATACTTTATGAAATGTATTCCTCTTCAAAACTGAAATATAACCACAGGAATTCTTAAACTGTAGACTGGGCTGACAGCACACAATACCATAAAATGATTATGGACAGCATTTTCATAAATAATTAGTTAATTTATATGATTACCAGGCAATTAATTTGGTTTGAGGGCTATTTCAGCCATGGTCCAGGTCAAATGATAATATTACACAACAAATATAATAAAATATTCTATAAAATTAAGACCATAAGTACGTATAAAATCCTAATAAATATTATTCTTATGCTATTTTATGCTAATAGCAGTTTATCTTGTTATAAAGTAATGAAAATATGACAAAGGTAAAGTATAACTTGCAGAAGCCACAGTTCGTCTACGGTAAGGATGTGCAGAAGAGTATCACAGTCTATTATAACTGCAGAAGCAGAAAAATATGTCTCCAAGCATGAGCAACTATACACATTAGATCATGGTAAGATGCATTACAAAAATAGATCTTAAGTTGTAACTTCTTCTTCTTTTGGCTTTTCCCAGTTAGGGGTCACCACAGCAGAACTCCGGTCCGCTAATGATTGGCAGTAGATTTTTACAGTGCCAGCCTGATGCCCAACCTTCAATGAAGGCACGCCCATTCAAGCATGTCTTTCGAACGCCACTTGACCACGGGGAGGACATGCAGACTCCACTTAAGCTACTATGCAAGTAGATATCAAGAATAACAGAAAGTGCAGATCTTTTATTATGCCTCAATTAAGCTAGCGGATGGTATCAGGATGGTGTAAGGCATTAGGAGGATTACTTAAAAACATTTGTTTCTGCTGGATATGATATGAGAGGAAAGCACTAGTGAGAGCTAACTAGTGTTGTGCTATGGCCATACTGTAGTGACTGCAGTCTACTTTATTACAGGAAACAGCTACAGCTGATGTTAAAAAGACAAGCAACCTGTAAGCAATATCTTTTATAATCAGATACAGTAAAACAAGAGTCTGTGGTACTAAATAATACAACATAGAGATGGCGAAATATGCTCATCTAGTTTTATGAGATACACAAAATACAGACTTTTTAAATCTGTGCTGTTTATCTTAGTCAATAATGTTTAGTGGTAGTTTTCACCATAGAGAAGAGAACAACTAAGTTCTAAGTAGTATCTATCTTAAGTTTGGAGAAGATTAAATGATGCCTGTAGAGCTCTATCTCTGGCATTAACAGATCTTAGTAAATATCAGGAAGGGATCTTGTGAAGTGCATTGGTTGGTTAATGTGGGGTATTAAGCTGTATGTGATAGGAGTTGTGCAGGAAATTTATCCTTTAAGCTGTAAAAATAGGCATCAATGTTTCCTGTGACAAGATAATAACACACATCTACAACTTTAAGTGATACTTATATCAAGTCTCAGTGGAAAGTCCTAATGGAAACCTCAACCAATCTATCAGAACAAGGTTGTGTCTATAATCAGAGTGGACTGTCACTAAACATGGACTCCTGTTAGGGTTGCCACCTGTCAGGAAATTTTCCTGACAGTCAGGAAATCAGGGTCTCTGTCAGGAAATCCAGTTATGGTGAGTACTTGAAAGATATTTTGAATCATTCTGAGAGCTAACACATTTCTGAAGTATGTTTCCTAAAATGTTTATAGTTTTACTTACATTTCCGATCTGCATTAAAATGCAGTGTAAAAACAATTATTCTAGTGGTTTACACTTGTGTGTGTGTGTGTGTGTGTGTGTGTGTGTGTGTGTGTGTGTGTGTGTGAATATATATATATATATATATATATATATATATATAGTGTGTCTGTGTTTGTTGGGGGGGGGTTGCTGAAGTGTATATGAGAGCAACAAAGTGACCATAACATCTTCAAATTTCCCTCACTGTCAAACATCAGTGTTGCACACAAGTGGATACTTTTTGTGGTGGGAAGATGTGTGGTAAAGGAACACATTATTGGTACAGTGAGTAATGTCGCCATCTTCGCAGCTCATCTCCCTCTCTGAGGTCTTGGCTATGATCCCATTTCTGTGAACACTGCATGTCCATTCTGCCACTGTGTAGGTTTTATTCACACGCTCGTTTCCCCCAACACTCTGAAAACATGCCATTGGTGAATAGATGTTCTTTCAATATGCCTATAGAAAACATGTTATGTATATGTGTGCATGTGTGTTTATCTTGTTATAAATTCAGCTTATTAGGGGCAATTATAATGTGTCTGTGTGTGGGTGTGTGCAAACATAATACTGGCGGGTACATACATAAATGTGCTGGGCAGAGGAAAAATAAGTCAAAATATGCATCCCAAAAAATCTAGAACCAGACAGCTTCTGGGAGCCATCACTCCTGGCTGTATAAGTGGCTTAGTAGGGTCCTCAGCTCTAAGACCACTTAAACTAAAACTGTCCCCACACAGAATCAGTACACAGAGATTGCTATAGTCTGCGCTGGGGTTTGGGATACTGTGGTCATATTCCTCTAATTTTCCTCACAGTCAAATTCAAAGGTGTGTGCAAAAGGTGACAATAACATTCATGTTGGCTGGAGACAGTGCTGTCATTATTTCTTTAACTTTCCTTACAATTACACCTCTTAGGTGTGCACAGAATATCATTATAACCTATCCATAGCCAATATACTGTATAGGAACAAGATGGAAGAATTACTGCAGGTGTTATTTTTTTCTCTGTTTTCAGAATTGAAATCAGAAATATGCGGATATCTTCTGTGGGTAGGGGGAAAAAGGCATTTTTGCAAGAGTTTGAAATATGTTGTTGTGTGCTACTTGCTTTTTCACTTTCATCCTAGCATAACCTCAAAGCAGTAGAGAGAGGTTGTCTTGTCTTTTGAGGTTAGGGTTGAGGAGGCATGCTGTGTAGAGGTATGGGAGCAGCAAATTGAAATAATTATTATGCTCATTTGTCCTTTCACTTTCATTCAAATGTAATACCACAAGGGTACACTGAAAATTGCTATAATTTTCTTCAGGGGGGCAGTCATCCCAGATAAGATGCATGTGCCCGCCAAAGCATTTTATTCTTAGTTTATCGATAACTACTACACAGTTTCATGGTATCTACTGTGCCATCAGCCCCGAATATTAAGACTTTCACATAGCATATTTATTTCTTGAAAGAAAAAATATAATCAGTTTCTTTCCTTAGTCATGATTTTTTTTCTGGCCGCCATTGGACTAAAGGTTGTGCAAAAAGATCTAAAATGCATTACAGAGCAGTTAGAATTCCATAGCTTCCAGGGGCTTAGTGTTCCCCCAGACTCACAGCAGTTGGCCAGTTAGGTTGTGTTGCAAGGGTGCAGGAAAAAGCTGACCAGTAAGACAAGGCATGAGAAAACAAAACAAAAACACTCTGGATAGTAAGAGGCGGCAAGGAAAGAAGGAAAACGGGAGCACTTGGAGATGCTAGTGTGACATTAAACAGCGGGTGGGGGGCTGCCATGGAACACATTCCCTAGGGATCCAAATTATCCAAGGATGCCCATGCAGTCACCATATATGACATTTAAAAATTGCCATTTCTAGGTGTGGCTTGCTAAATGGGGTTTGGCTGCCCCAAGGCCAGGATTATGCTTTCATTAAGAAGGGCCATGGCTTATTAGTTAGGAAATGAAAGGATGCAAAGGTGGCAATCCTAACTCCTGCTCAAAGATAGTTCCTGTTAATTAATCATGTTATCACAATACTTTTCTCACAACAGTGATATTCTCTGCAGCGCAGAAATTATTATCTTCAAAGGTGCCTGCTATTAATTTAAAAAAGTGGGAGTTAGCAAAATCAGCCGCACAGTTTTATTTTTTTGAGTTAGTGGTCCTGCAAGGAATTCAGCACGAAGCATGAGTGCCCATCATCTAATGCTTGTCTGCTTGTTGTGGGAAAAGTGCAGCATTTTCTTAAATGTTTAAATTCCATTATATGGTACAAGATTGTTTGTATTAGAGTTGCTTGAATTCTTCTACTCATGAGAGTAGTTATTTATGTGTTGTTACTTGCTCATAACAGAGCAATGTGTTGGTACTTAAAATATGTATCACTTGGTACATTCCTCATCACTGCAGCCTGTAAGAGAAAGAGGAACTTTTTTTTTTTAAATATCCTATTTAATGTCCTACTACTATTTTCAAGGTGCAGCAACCTCAGACTGAGAATAATAAAGTAAGAAGATGTTGGGGGTAAAGATCCATAAGTGGAGGGTACGGGGAATAGCCCCCTGAAAAAATACAACACAATCTAAAACAAAAAAAAGTATTTATACATAAGCTGTACAGTCAAAAGTATATGTGTTTCAATGGTTGCGTACTCTGGATTTCAAGTTTATGGCATTTTGCCAGTAGGTTATGATCAGAGACCTATAGTATCTAAGAAACATTGTTGGATCTCTATGTATATACATATTCAAAAAAAAACTGGTAACAATAAAAGAGTGTTAGAAATTCAAAGATGTTATATAATAACATGTTTGCAAGAATACTTATACTTTCAGCTGCCTCCATTAAAGCTGTCCAGCAAAGTGCACAACCAAAGCTGATGAGATAGTGAGTTGTGCAGGATGGAGAGACCGTAGGTGAGTGAGTTCCTATCTGAAGTATCAAGATTCAGCCTTGAGGGAAAACACTATGCCCTGAGCCTCAACAGCAAAATATAGCAGATGAGTCAGCTGGAAAGGCAGGCAGCTGTATCTATTTTAGAGAAGTAGGACCCAGATCATGTACATCTAGATATGTCAGCCAATACCTAGCTGCACACAGGGCGACCAATTTGGAGCGACAAGCACTGTCCCCAGAGCTGCAGACCGGATACTCCTGACATTGCTTTATATTCTCACACCAACTGTCTAATCAATAAAAAAAAGGGTCTGCTGCCATGGAAATAAACTTTCCCACTATCTCTGTTACCAGTTTGGTGGATATATGCATCCTGAGGCAATGTAGAAATTGCCTCATGTTTACTGACAACCAATTAATTCTCAAGCAAACTGATATGGTGTGTGAGACATGTATTTACACAATGTCACTGGAGGCAAATCTCTCACATAAAAGTACTCCTAATGTCAATAAGATTGTCAGTAGTACACATGCTGCACCCATCAGTCACAATCAAAGAAGACATATAGACCCACATATGCTGAGACACTTAAATGTAACCTTCCTAAACCCCAGGAAACTCCTAGATGAAGTACACATAACAAATACCCTCAGCAGCCCCGAATGCACTCTTTCAAAACACTTGCATCAACAAACACAGCCACATCTCATGGAGCCTCTACTTCTAGGCCCATAAGGCAAGCCACCAAACAATCCAACATTCTGGGCATTGGTGTCTCCATCATGAGATACACAGATGTCCATCTCAGCAGACTGAGTAAGGAGAAAGTAACCGTCTGCTGCTTATCAATGGCTAGGATATGCCACATTATGCATGCACTTAGGTCATTGGATCACAAGTACCAGTATGACTAATTCACATTCCATGTAGGTGTAAATGACCTGAAAAGTACATCCCTATACTTTATGAACAGGGACATCATGGAGCATTCAGAATGTGTGTCCCTAACTGGTATGAGCCTAGCATTGAGCAGCATTTTACCTTCTCCATGGATGATGCTACAATACGTACAAAAGATGATGGACTTCAATAATTCATGGTATCATTCTAGGAGGGTGCAATTTTTGTCAGCATGGAAGGAAATAGTCAACAAATCACGCTGCTTTGCCAGGGATGGTCTGCAACTCTTCCACTAGGCTTTTGAATATTAGCTAAAACACTGAATTCACCATAGTAGCTTTTTTAGGCAATGCCAAACTTAAAGTACTTCCGATACAGCAACTAAAAACCAAGAAAATCTAAATGTATTCCTGCTCAATGCTAGGAGTCTAAAGAAAAAAAAACCTCCACTCTCTAGAAGATCACTTCACCCCAAAGAATGGTGATGTCTGTGCAATCACAGAAAAATGGTTTAAAGCCGTGGAGGGCACATCAACAGTGCAAGGTTATGATGCCTTCCACACTTTTAGACCAGATACTACACAGACAGGAAATAAAGGTGGAGGTGTCTTGATTACATAAAAAATAAATATACCCTAATGCTGGTAAAACAGGGCAATGCACTTCAGCTACTCCATGTTGAAATCACCATAGGCAAAATTCACTGCCACGTTTTTGTAAGCTATAGGTCCCCTGCTATGAGCCAGGAAACCCATAACATGTATTTAAACTTATTGGAAACACTCACCATACAACTCAATACCATATTTATGGGTGACTTTAATTACCCCACTATTATCTGGGACTCCTATACAACACCACATGTAGAGGTGCAGAGATTCCTGGATTTTGTAAACACAAACTTCCTGGACCAATCTGTCAATACACCAATCTGGGGTGCAACCATACTGGATGTGGTCCTCACTAACATGGGAGAGTGCTGCACAGCACACCCCCTAGTATAATGTCTTCCCTGAAGAGGTCAGACCACTAAATGGTCTCGTTTGAAGTAAAAATAAAACCTGGACCCTCAACAAACCCTAGAATATTCATGAATTACTCTGAGGCTAACTTCCTGCTAGTAAGTGATACCCTGACAAAATGTCAAGCCCCCCCATCAACCCTAACACTGTTGCCTATGCAGAACTGTTCACAGAAACCCTATACAAGCATGTTAATAGCTGCATAGAAGCAGCTGTACCCACCAGGAAGAAGTACAGAACTAACTCAAAACACAAGCCAACTTAGTTAAATCACAAATCAATACACAATATCACAGAAGGAAAAAATCATGGCAAAAATTAGGAGGTGCAGAACCCAGCAGGATAAAAGTGCCCTTATCAAACTAAACAAACAACCCAGAGGACAAATAACATCTACCAAAGCCAAATGTGAGGTACATGTCGCCTCCCAGGCCAATGACAACCATAAGGCATTCTTTAGCTGTGTCTGACACCTCAAAAGGCAATACACAATTGTGTGCAAAGCTCATTGTAAATTGAGCCACCTATACCGAGCTAGAAGCTGCAGCAAACTGGACGACAAATTCAGCTCGAACTGTACCTCTCTCTCCCACTCAACCTTCCCTCAAGAAATAACATCAAATATAACCCCCCCAGCTATCACTAGGGAACAGGTCCTCAATGCTCTCTCTAAGGCCAAGAACTCTGCATCAGTGAGCCTGGACAATATCCCAGGATGCCTTCTAAATAGCATGAAACATGACCTATCAGTCATTCTGGAATTGTTATTTAATTGTAGCTTCCAAACAGGCTTCATGCCTCATGAATAGAGGACAGCAACAGTCATCCATCTGCACAAAGATGGGCCATCTACAGTCCCTGTAAACTACATCCCCATAGGTCTCACTAGCATTATATGCAAAACCATGGAAATAATTATCATGGAAATGATCAATAATGATATAGTAAACCTCTAAACACTGGACGCAACCTAATTAAATTTCAAAAAAGGCAGGTCATGCCTACTCAACCTGGTGGACTTCTTTGAGAAGGTCAGCAAAGCAATAGATGAGAGAAAAATGGTTCACACTGCCTACCTTGACTTGGCCAAGGCATTTGACACTCAGGTATTTTTAAAAAGTCAAGAGGTTAGGTACAAACCCATTTGTTACCCAGTAGATAGCCAACTGACTCACAGATAGGATGAAGGAAGTTAGAATTGGAGAGTCCACCTCTACAAAGAGGCCAGTCAAAGGTGGAATCCCTCAGGGATTGTTCCTTGGACCTCTCCTTTTTGGTATTTACTTCTCTGAAGTCAAGGCCAATGTCAATGGTCTCTGGCAGACTAAATTTGCAGATGATTGCAAATTAGGAGCTGTCATTGAATCCCACACTGATGCAAATGTTCTCCAGGAAGGGCTGACAGACAAATAACTGGTGTCACAGCCATGGACTAAACTAAATGCCAAGAAATGCATGATAGTATCCTTCCAGAAGCTATTCACCCCTTGTAACTATCATATTGACAACACACCCCTTAGAGTTGACCCAGTAGTCAGGACATAGGGATACAAAGACAGCAATCTAGCCTTTGACTATCACATGTCTACACTAGTGAGGAAATCATTCGATGCTGCACAACTTATAAACAAAGACACAGCATCTATGTCCAAGGAAGTCATTGTTCCACTGTATTCAGCACTCATCAGACTGGTCATTGAGTACAAATCACCCTTTGGTATATACCTAACCAGACATATCCCACCAATGGAATGTTCACAGAGGTTCCTCACTAAAAGAATACAGGGCATAAATAAAATGTCCTGTGCAGACCACCTCAAGGCCCTATCTTTGTATTCTGACTCCTACAGGCTGTTGAGGGGAGACTTATGCTTGGCATATAGGGCAATTTCAGAACCCACGTTGATGGACCTCCTGCATATCCCCAAAACAAACAGCATCAGAATTTCTCATTCTAAAGATTTAAACATTGCCTGTGATATAAACAGGACATGCTAGAGAGACAGATATGTATCCCAGACACTATTCTGTCTGTGTAGCAGGCTCCCCATCCATGTGAAGCAGTGTTCCTTCCTACCTACTTCAAGTGTAACTTGGACAATTGGTTGGGGAATAGTAAAATTCATCCCTGACTTGCCACCTAGGTCTCTAATGGACACAGGCAACCTGTAAATGGTTCATATCCCAGGCTCCACTTTGTAAATATTTCATCTCCCAAGCCCCTGCTTACACTTACCAAGGGTACCAGAACTTGTCAGAGATGTGGGATGCATGGTTAGGCTTAAAAAGGCCCTTGTGGTTGTTAGCCTAGTAAACACCTACGAACCTATTATTGTTAATGTTAGACATGACCTGAAGCCATGGCTAATCACAACAATGAGCAACGCACAGATCACAGGTAGGCTATAATACAGCACTGTACTGTTGTAGACCCACAACATGTGTTCAATTTAATGAAGCTTTGCTTCTGCTGCCTAGATTCTTCCATTGATGTGCAAATGTATGTTTCAGAGACCTGCATCAAGATATTTGCTGCCTTTCTGAATTCTGCACAAAATGATATTGTACAAACACAAGAAGAGCATAGGACTGCTATTGGAGGACCAGACAGACCAGAGCCAGAGGTGGAAGATGTGCTGAGTGAAATTCTATCAGAACAAATTGCTGCAGGAGAAGACCATGCGAGGCACAGGCAGATGCAGTAACTATGGCAATGGCAAAGGGGAGGAACCCGGTTCACATCTATGGGACAGAAAGACTTAAAGATTAAAATCAAAGCATGTAATACTACACCTCAAATATTTTGAACAATGCACCGACTTATGCTATGCATAAGACATCTTCTAATCATATAACACAGCAGTGAAGACAATGCACAGTTGTCATCATAGCACAGGTTGGGAGAGGCATAGTCACAGATATCAGCAAAGGGTACACTGGTGAAAAAGAGAACTATAGATGTGGAAAGGAGTGTCTGATATGAGCAGGAGATTGGAGGAGCTGTGTACACTGTGCAGTGGGGATGCAGTGCTTCCTGAGAGGGCACAGGTGTCCAGATATAGTGGGTATTGTACAGTATGTATTCGGGAAGCATAGTTCCTGCAGGTGTGTGTATGTGTGTGTGTGTGTGTGTGACAAAGAGAGAGACAGGTTTTGTAGTTTGTCATGAGGGAACTTCCCTGGCTACTGGTTCATCCTCTGAAAAGAACCTCACTGGCACCAAGACTTGTTTACAAGGATGAATGAGACTGTGATCACTTGGCGATGCCATGCATCTGACTACTATGATGGCAATGTCTGCATTGGCACATCACAAGTGGATGGTGTGAAAGAGACAGCAGTAGGTGACCTTGATCTACTTGTGCTGTGGGGTAGGTCTACGGTAGATAGGTGGTGGCCACCTGAAATGTATTGCCTCTGGCAGGTAGAGGCAGATGGGCCCATGGAAGCTTTACAGTGCAATTTTTGTGCCCACAGTGGTGGTGGTGCCATCTGTCTGAACCTGGATGACAGCCCAGCACATCCACTGAATAATTCCCATTGTGACACTCAGTTTGGGCAGTAAATGGGAGCCACAGAACTGACAGCCCTTAAAACTTGTTCTCATGCTTTGTGAAGGTGCCATTGCCCACTTCTGGTTATTGAACATGAGCTAAGGGTGTTTTAAGTGAGAGAGCCAGGCATATCCTATCTTTCCATGGTCTCTGGAGAAGTAAGGACAATTTCAACAGGAAACAGAGCTGTGTCACTAGATGTAGGTAGCATAGTGCCCTCTGCAGTCACAGTTTCTGACAATGGCATTGCGGTCTCAAACTGTGGTAGTGTAAGGTCACCATCCAGTCAATGTCTGTTGCAGCACTGACATCAGCATGTCCTGTTACAGTGACATGTTAAAATTACAGGTTTTTGTGATATAAAAAAAAAGAGACCAAAATAAAGCATTTCAAAACTTTTCCCACCTTTAATGTGACCTATAACCTGTACAATTCAATCGAAAAACAAATCTGTTAGGGGAAAAATATAAAAAAAATAAAAGTACAATAGGCTGGTTGCACAAGTATGCACACCTTTAAACAAATACTTTGCTGAAGCACCTTTTGATTTAATTACAGCATTCATTCTTCTTGGGTACACACCTGCCATCAATTAGAGAGACTCTGGTTAACCCCAAATAAAGTTCAGCTGTCCTAGTAGGATTTTCCTGACATTTACTCAGTTGCCTGCTACAGCAAAAGTCATGGTTCACAGAGAGCTTACAAAGCATCAAAGGGACCTCATTGTTGAAAGGCATCAGTCAAGAGAAGAGTACAAATAATTTTCCACTGCATTTGGATATACCATGGAACACAGCAAAGTCAGTCATCAAATAGTGGAGAATATGGGACAACAGTGACGTTGCAAAAAACTGGACGTCCCTCCAATATTGATGAAAAGACAAGATGAAAACTGGTCAGGGAGGCTGCCAAGAGACCTAGAGTAACACTGAAGGAGCTGCAGGAATTTCTAGCAAGTACTGGCTGTGTACTACGTGACAACAATCTCCTGTATTCTCCATATGTATGGACTATGGGTTAGGGTTGCAAGACAGAAGCCTTTTCTTACACAGAAAAACATCCAGGCCCAGCTAATATTTGTAAAAGAATAAATCAAGTTTCCCAAAAGCATGTGGGAAAATATGTTATGGTCTGATAAGACCAAGGTTGAACTTTATGGCCACAATTCCAAAAGGTACATTTGGCGCAGAAAAATAACACTTCACATCACCAAAAAAACACCATCCCCACAGTGAAGCATGGTGGTGGCAGTATCATGCTTTGGGGTTGCTTTTCTTCATCTGGAAATGGGGCTTTAGTCAGGGAGGAGGGAATTATGAACAGTTCCAAATACCAGTCACTTTTGGCCCAAAACCTTCAGGCATCTGCTAGAAAGCTGAAGATGAAGAGGAATTTCAACTTTCAACATGACAATGACCCCAAGCATACATCCGAATCAACAAAAGAATGGCTTCACCAGAAGAAAATTTTAATTTTGCAATGGCCCAGCCAGAGCCCAGACCTAAATCCAATAGAAAATCTTTGTGATGACCTGAAGAGGGCTGTGCACAAGAGATTCCCTCGCAATCTGACAGATTTGGGGCACTTTTGCAAGGAAGAGTGGGCAAATATTGCCAAGTCAAGATGTGCCATGCTGATAGACTCCTACCCAAAAATACTAAATGCTGTAATAAAATCAAAAGGTACTTCAACAAAGTATTAGTTTAATGGTGTTTATACTTATGCAACCAGCTTATTGTATGTTTTTTATTTTTTATATTTTTCCCCCAACAGATTTGTTTTTCAGTTGAATTGCACAGGTTATAGGTCACATTAAACTAATGTTGTTCGGCTTTGCCCAGTTAGGGGTCACCACAGCACAGCTGGTGGGAAAAGGTTTGAAATGATTTATTGTGGTTTAATTCTTTATATCACAAAAACAAGGCATATAAACAGGGGTGTGTACACTTTTTATATCCACTGTACATGATGGAGGTCCTGATAATCACAGTACCTGTAAAAGCAAATAATTAAACACTCAAGGTCAATATCAAATGTGTGACAATCCCACTTCCCTGTGATGTATCAACTATACAGATAACAGCCATGTAAAAAAATATAAGCAGTGTGCCTTGTGTGGTATTGCCTTTGTACCTGTAAACAAGATATGGAGGAGATGAGTATCCATGACAGCGGCATTTCACTGAAACAGGACATTTATACAAGGAAATACTAATCTGCTGCATTTCAGCAAAGACAATGGATAATGCATCCAGTTCAGCTTCCACAGGATAAACAAGCAGATTCATGACTTCAATGGGGCTGTGGGTTCCTTACTCCAACTAGCTGAACTTGTGATCACCATGCCACAACCATGGACACAGAAGTGGTTTGTACAGGGCCAATAACTCACATCCAAGTTGCTGATATTTGATCCACCACATAGTCATATATCAGCAATTCTTCTGATATATGACCTACCACAGAGTTGTATATCAGTAGGATTGCTGATATACGACTCTGTGGTGGGTCTTGGGATATAATGTGGTTCCATGCTGTCCACTGATGCTTGTCATGTCATACCCACAACAAGTCAATGTAAGGTGGATGCCTCACACTGCCTTGTCAGGGTGGTGAGTGATACCACAGGCATCAACTGTTTGGTTGAGTGCAGCAAGCATCATTACATCATCCTAAATAGGTGCCAACATGACCTTCTTAACCAATGAGAAGAGGAGGTTAGACAGAGAATGGCAGAGTTCTACAAAAAGTAGTACTGCCTAATTGTTACATTCTTTTTCAGCTATATCTAGTTTTTGGGGTTCACGGATATTTTTTTACCCCTGTTTTTCAATACCTATAAAGACAGCCAAAAATGGTTGATATGCCAGAGTCAGCAAGAAACACTGTCCAAGCATTGGTGTATGAATATGGCATTGATATCTGTTTGGCACCTGCTTCATTCCCCATGTTTGAATTGCTAATTATTTTATCCATTAATTACAGATTTGTTTTGACTAATGTGCCACATACTTTTTCACTGCAGTTTGAACTGTTCCACTGTGCATCCTAACATTAGAGATCAACACTAGTAGCAGTATGATAATGACTGGGCTGACAGCAGGTGTTCCATCATCATCTCATGATTTTTTTTGGCACTGTAACATCACACAGGGCACCAAATGGTAAACTGTCTGCCACCTGCTGATGAGGTCTTGCTAGCTGGGCACAACATGCTCAGGGGGTGTTCAGCTCACCTTACTTTTCCTTGTGGTTACACTGTTTGAAACTCATGAAATACAGATGAGGACTGCTTAGGTGGCATTTAACTTTGACCCTTGTGCCACAAATACCTCTGTAGTACATTCGGGTCAGGCCTTTTGGTTTGCTATTGCATATTGAAACAATACTTTGTCCTCCAAGGATTGTACTGTCATCTAGTGCTGCACACATTACCTTGTCATGTTTTTCTCTCCATTGCTGTTTGTACTTTAAACAATGTAGGCTACAGCACTGAATGTAGTGTGGCAACAGCCACCACACTGTTCATGTGCCTTGCATCACCTACTAAGTTTATAGTGGTTTCCAGCCATGGCTCTCTGCAAGGCATTGTAGGTTATCTTATAGTAGCTAATGTGGAGGGCTATAGGATGACCTCTGATGGACAGCCTGGTTAGGATGCAGTTCTCCACTGGGGAATGTGTCACTGGATAGCCAGTATGTCACTTATCTGTTGATAAAAGGTTTGTTGAAGGGCATAGGGAGGCACTGGCAGGATACCTACACTAACATGTTGAAGGAAGTCCTCAGGCAAATGGCAGAGTCCAAACTTGCCTGACCCTGACCAACAGGCCAACAGTGGCTGAGCCCAGCCATGGAGAGAATAACAGAGGTACTTAACCTCAGGCTGAGTGCAGCAGTGTAGAGCATGGCATTCAGCTAGCACCACATCCTACCCTCAGTCATGGTGTTCTCTTCCCTTATGTATTAGTTCCTTGTAGTTCACCCCCCCCATCACTAACTGTCCTCCCTCTGTTAAAATCATTCCTTTGTTTTCCCTCCCCATTTATGCCAGCATGTCCCCTGCAGGTCTTTGTCTGTCTTTTGTATTTGTCTGCCACTGCTTCCATCCATGTGCACTCTTTCCAACCCATATCTTCCCCATGTTACCTTGCTCCTCTACTCTGCTCGAATATATTAAAAAAATGGTCACCTGTCACCCCCAAAAATATACTTCCCCATCATCATACTACTCTTCCTTTCCCCTTGTCTTTCAGTGTGTTCCTCTGCTTGTTCTCTCTGCCTGTGTTACATACCCATTCCATTCTCATTTATAAAATAAATATATTAGAGACTTGCTGTGTGGCCATTAACATGGTTCTCAGCTGTGTTCATAGTGGCCAGCCATTGTGTGTTTTAAAACAAATAGTTGAAAGCATGCTACATGCACACTACCAAGCTTACAAGGTCACATGTCTGCTGTAGAGCTATTCAAGTCATTTTGCAACATGTTGTTTTTATCTCCAGGGAACTGCTTACGTATTCCAACCATATCATGCCAAATCACTTCATCTGCATAGCTAATCAGTACTAGACCATGTTGTGCTACTTTAACCGTGCTATTTGATCCTTAAGCACCCACATCAGCTACTTTTCTGAATCCTTCCATATGGAATACGTGCAATACTGAAAAAGCAACTGAATGTGTGTGTGTGTGTATATGTATGTATGTATGTATCTATCTATATATATATATATATATCTGTGTGTGTGTGTGTGTGTGTGTGTATATATATATATATATATATATATATATATATATATATATATATATGTGTGTGTGTGTGTGTGTGTGTGTATGTGTGTAGATTATATATATATATATTTGCAATGTAAAAAAACATTTTTAGATGATAATATTATAAAGGAAAACACTTGTCTAAAGTTATAGTGGTTATGATAATGTATGGTGTGTGAACTGGTAAAGATGTTTCATAGATTCATAGACTGCTACTAGACTAATGATCTGGGGGGGCCTTTCCAATCACAGGGAAGTTTTCCTGAAAGAATAATGATGTCCTGCAGCCAAATAGGACATTGAGGGCCAGGCATTTTTAATCTATCTCTGTCCATAAGGGACGTGGGTGCCAGGCCCTTGTCATTTTCTTACATGTTTGACTTACATGGAAAAAAAGTCAGATGAGATTCTTTATAATAATAATAATAATAATAATAATAATATAATAAAATGGGATGTAATTAATGTATATTAAAACTTGAAAATGTGAAAACAGTCAGGGTCAACGCAAATACAAAGAAGGAAAATAGTTGCAAAAGAAACAGAGATAATGTAAATATATACATAGACATATTAACATAAATATGAAAATATTTAAACAAATAAAACATCTCTACTTTTTTGATATGTGCAATGCAATTTTTTATAGCTACCTGAGCTACCACAAATTCAGGCAGTTGTGACCTAAGTTTAGTGTTTCATCTAAAGGACAACACAATCTGGAGTGCATCACACCCCCCTCCCTTATGATGCACTACATTGCAGTACTGTAAAATGAATAAATGAATCCATGAACCCAGTATGGGAATTGAATCCAGAGTATTATAATAGATTCATAGGCAAGTACTAGGCTAGCTGTCCTTGTATGCCATTTTAAGCTTAGCCAATTTCTCTCTTTATGCTTGAAATAACCTATTCCATTTGCTTATACATTGGCCTTACCCATCCCATGGTCAATAATTATATATTATCCCTAACAAGAATAAATGGGATCATACCATAGATAAACTGCGGGGACCCAAGCATGGGATAATGCATTTAGGAACTGTGTATGTTCATTAGTAGCACAGGGGGCAGTCCTGGGGTAAATTTTTTGTTTCCAACCAAAGATCTAAATTGCACTTGAAAATGGACATGGATGTTTTATGTAGATGGGGAGTCTATTCCACAGCAGTGGTATTCTCTGCAAAATATGCCAGTCCTTCCAAACTGCTCTGTTGAGGTTGCAGAAGAGGTTTAGATCCCTAGATCAAGTATTTTTGATGCCATTTGGCTTGGTGATGTGCAGAAAATCCATCAGTAGTTTGTTGGAGGATGTCTTGCATGCCAGACACAGGTCAACTCTTAGCAGCCTCTAAGATACCGGGTATGGTAATAGGGCTTTGAGTTGGTCCATGTAAAACATTTTGTTTAGGTCTTGTATTCTTTTAGCAAGGTATCCCTGTGGGCATTTCAATTGTTGCATGTGTCTGGACAGATGCATGCCAAAGGGAGCATTACATTCAATGACTGTCCTAACAGGGGATGAGCAAAGGGAACAATGACATCTCTAGATTCAGACAGAATCCCTTTGTTGCTAAGCTGTGCAATATAGGACTTTCCTACAACAACAGGCACATGTTGGTCAAAAGTTAGGCCACTGTCCACATAAGTCCCCCAACTCAAAACAATGGGATCAACTCTTAGGGAGGGTGTTGTAAATGCGATAGTGCCCTAGGGTAAATGACATCCCGAAGTTTACAAAAATGTATTTTTTTGGCATTTAGTTTCAGACCATGATTTTAACACCAATTATTTATTTGAGACAAACCTTCCACCAGGATGGTTAAGTCATTTGGGGATTCAATGACTGCTCCTAGCTTGCAGTCATCTGCAAACTTAGTAAGGCAGAGCCTTTTATTATTGGCTTTTACTTCAGAAAAGTATATGCCAAATAGATGAGGTTCTAGCTCAGAACCATGGAGGACGCCACTGGTGACTGGTGCCTCTGTGAAGGTAGCTTCCCCTATTTTCATTATATGCATTCTATCTGAGGCAGCTGGCAATCCAGTGCATGAAAAAGGGGGTTATTCTCAGTTTATTTAACTTTTCTATGTCTGAGTGAGGAATTGTGACAAAAAATTTGGCCAAGTTGAGGTATGTTGTGTGTACCATTTTGCCTTCATCCACTGCTTTGGTGACCTTTAAAAAAATTCACCAGGCTGAGTAAGCATGATCTGCCTTTGATGAATCCAAACTGAGACGGGCCCAGTGTTTGGAGGTTCCCTATGTCCTGACTGATTAATTCTATTAAGTCTTTCCATGGCTTTGCATAAGAGGCTAGGCAGCCTTCTGGGTCTGTAACTGCCTGGGTTTGTAGAAGGTACTACCTTATGCAGGGGAATGTAAATTGATACACCGCTACCTTTTTCCCTCTCCTGTGCAGTAGCTAGTCTAAAAGTGTTGAAGGTGTTATAGTCCTGCACAGCCAGCGTAGTCCCTGCTATATTAAACCACATCTCAGTAACTACACAGATGTCAATGTCTTCCAGGATGAGAAGGGCTTATAGGGATTGGAGTTTGTTGTTCAGGCTCCAAGCATTGATCAGTAACACCTTCATATTTTCCTTTTCTTGTTTCATTATGTTGATAGGTTTATCTGGTTGGCATTGTCTAAAAAAGGCACTATAGGGGTGGCCAATATTTTTGCCAATAATCAAAACCCTAGAGAAGACAATGTAGACCATGCCTGGCAAAGCAGTGCAGTGTGGGCTGTCAATCATATCCTCCTAGACTGACAAGTATTGTACCTCCTTTGAATGACATCCAAAACTAAGTCAATTATCAAAGTCAATTATTTTTTGATCATATCACGGCATCATCCTTTGAGAAAGTAGAATGGTGCTCAGTGCTAGGCTCATACCTCCCTTAGACATATAGTCCGAGAGTTCCATCATGTCTCTCTTCAAATAATCCATGGAGGTATACCTCAAGTCCTTGATACTGGCATAAACCATGACACAGTCATACTGGTACTTGTTGCTCAAGGACATGAGTGCATGCATGATCTGATGGACCCTGGCAACAGACAAGCAACTATTGGTCATGCTTTCCTTTTTCATCCTGGTAAGAACCATATCTGTATGTCTTACAATGGAGTCACATGTAACAAGCATGTTTAGTTGAGTCGATGCCTACTTTGCCGGCTCAACATCTGTGACTCTGGGACTCCTTGCGCTATGTGAGGAAGTAGGCTTAATACGCTGAGTGTGCATTGTGCTTGTGTTGTGTCTTTGAGGTTTAGGCAAGCTAATCTTTAGAACTGCAGCCTATGATGGATTATGTGGATGACTGTGATGGCCCTGGACAGGTGTGATGTGAAGTGTACTGCTGATGATTTTGGTGTCTGAGATTACTGTATGTGAGATTTTTGCCTCCAAGAATATTATATATGTACATCTCTCCCACACTGGTTTATGTTGCTTGAGTAATAGGTGATCATCAGATAGCATGAGACAATTCTTGCACTGTCTCAAGATACACATAAAAAACAGGCTAGCTTGAGAAGCTGTGGGGAAGTGTGGATCTTGATACTGACAGGAATGACTCTGGGAGCAGTAATAAATATAAGTGCTTTGAGTTCAGTAATGTTTGGGTGGATTTGCTATTGAGTTTTTAAATTTCAATACAAAACGACTAGCCTGGAAACCTCCTTCTGCACCAGCAATCACCAGTACACTAATTATAGTAAAAAAAAAAAAAAACCTCACTAATCTGATACTAAAATCAGTGCAAGCAGTATCACTGCACTTCATATTAAGCAAGTCTATCAAAGGTCTTTTAGCCGGATGAGTAGTTTACTGGAAGATACATTTCAAAATAATAAAGACTTTTGAACTCCATGCAAAACACCACAGAGCATACAAGGAGATCATAACTAACACAATTTATTGGGAAAATAATAAAGGGTTAAGCACTTTCATCTTCAGAATTATCAGACTTCATCAGAACACTAAACACAATATCCACTCCCCATATAAACACTTCCCAAAGCCCAACATGGCAATCAAAGACCAATAAAGAGTAACAATTACACATTTAAACAATCAATTATTATTCTCATTACCATGTTCAACATCATAAATGTACTCATAAATACATGCTTTTCAAAATTCTGTTTTACTTATATAAAAACTGTTGCAACCCAAACATTGAGCCAAATAAATTATCCCCTTACTGTTGCAATTAAAATGCTACATGGATTTGATGGCCAAATCCCTGGCCTCTAAATATAATTCATCCCCTTCACTTTCTATGGCCAGTGTAATTACACTATGATGATACTTAGTTTGATTTAGACAGACATTTAAACAAAAAGCTTATTATTAAATTTTGACATTAAGTAGCATTTTTGCCAAGTCTGATGGAGTTTATTGGTTTGTATAACGCTTAGTAGTTTTTTTAAATTGTAATTTGTTTCATTGGCTGTCTCGAATCATGTGACTCAGGGAGGGAGTTTAAATTTTGGTTTACTTGAGTGTTTTTATTCTGACGAAGTTACTGGATATACACACACACACACAACAGCGCTCAATACACTTTTTAGTGTGATTTAATGTTCATTGTGCATTGACTGCTGATTGCTGACATGGGTATGTACATATAGCAGGACTAGTTGCAGAATGATATGTATGTGCTTATTGTCAATGGACAATAATTGTGAAGAGGGAGGGAATTATCTTGACAAATTATCATAAGGGGTAGGCAACAAAAGATGCATGTGGTTTAAGATGAAAACTACAACAGGGTGGGTGGAAGGGAAAAAAACAATTAGACCCTTAGCACTGAGTTGACTGGCTGGAACTGCCTACTACAAAGAGAATTCCTGAACTAGCCTGACATATATTCATTACAAATGGATAAAGCCAGGGCTTAGTAACAACAGTTAGACCACTTAAAACAGCAAAAATACAGTGCAGCTATGTATTGGAATCACTGATATAGGCTTAAGGACCTTAGCTAAATCAGATATAGACTGTTAAAGTGAATTTAAAATCAGATCAAGAAATAAAAACACTTGTCTGTCTTTCTTTGTCTTGCAGGACTATTACAATGTAATAGTAATTTAAAAGATCACAGAAAACAGCATCTTTGGGATTTTCACAGCCTTAGCTATGAGCTGACTGGCCTGGAACTGACCCAGTGTAATATTTTAACTTTCAATTACACATTCATAACAACGTGCTATTGTTCTGGTTGAACAATCTAGTGTCTTTTCTGTCCAAGCCAGCCAAAGCTGCCATGTGGGGAGGCATACTCATATCTCCCTCAGATATGGATTACCTACCCATTATAGCTGCAGCCTCAAACAAAAATGCTACCATCTTACAAAACCATCTCCAATAAAATCTGCTGATTTATTACTTACTCCTCCTATAATGAACACCACTGCTTAACTGCTGCCAAAGCAAAAAGTCTCCCAGTACATTTGACAACCAACATCCTATGAGGATCACTAATTCACAAAGGCCTTTCTCCTGGGACATCATCCCCTCTCACTCAAACTTTTCACCAAAACTCCCACATATAATCTCGGGGATCTCCCTCAATCTCAACCTACCTTACTAACTCCAAAAAGTAAACTTTATTGCAATGCCCATGCATTCTCCATCCTAGCTGCTAAACTATGGGAATCCAATCCTCTCTCAATCCAAGACATCCAAAATTACTCTGACTTCAGACAATGGTTCAAGGAGCACCCCCCCCCCCAAGCAAAATGCACCTGCACTCACTCAAGTCGCATTACATGAACCCTGAAACTCTCTCACACACCTCTTTATCCCTATTTCATCCTTCCTTCTCTCATCTTGTCAAGCTGTTACTTACTGTCTCTGAATTCATCTTACTTCCCTCTTCTCTTTGCATTTCTCTCTCTCTCTCTCTCTCTCTCTCACTTCTTTTTAATCCTCTTCCCTCTGCATGCCTTTCACACCTTTTCTATGGCTTCTCCCCATGACATCCTTCCTTACAACTATTCTCACTTGCCTCACCTAATGTCTTCATACCTGTCTATATACTAATATGCTGCTATCCCGATACAGAGTTGCCAGACATCCCTATTTGAGCGGGACTGACCTGGGATCAGCAGCCCGATCCAGAGTCCCACACTGCTGGATAAAATCTTGGTGAAACGGCCTCCAGTTTGCTTTTCTTGATTGACCCGTGTGCCGATATATGAGCCAATCAAAAATCAAAAAAATGGAGCTACTTCTGTTGAATACAGAACTGCCTGTGTTCCAGATTTAACAGAAGTAGCTCCGTTTTGAGATTTTTTTTGGTTGGCTCGTATACCAGCATACTGGCCAATCAAAAATTAAAAAACCGCCAAACATGTAGCTACTTGTGTTAATGCGGAACTTTTTCTTTTTTCCATTGGTCCTTAGGATAAGAAATCTGGTATCCCTGTCCCATAGCATATGTCTTCTCAGTCATTATGGTTACTACATCTTACCCATATGGTTTTACTGAGCATAATTCCATTTTCCATGTATGTTTTGACATTGTATACAACTTCTTGAAATAAATGCTGTAGCATATTCTGTAAATACATATATTTGTTATTTAGTATAACCTTGTATCTGTAAATATGTTTTGTTCATTTCTTATGTGCTCCTATTCTCCTGAGTTGTGCTTGCAAATGGTCCACTGATCAGTGCACTACCCTGGTAAAAAGATGCAAATAAATACACAAATAAATAAATACTAAAGACATGTCTTGAACTAGCCTGACATACATTTGATACAAAAGAATGAAACCAGGGCTTAACAACAGTTAGACCACATAAGACAACAAAAATGCAGTGCAGTTATGTACTGGAATCACTAATATAGGCTTAAAGACTTAACTAAAGTAAATGCAGACTGTTAATGAATTAAAAATCAGGCCAAGAAATAAAAACACTTATCTGTATTTCTCTGTCTTGTAGCACTATTACAATTAACATTTTGGCATCAAAGGAGAGTGTTCTACCTGCTGAGTCACTGCCACTTCAAGCAAGGTGTAGGTTAACACTAGTGCAGAAAATGGTGAATTTCATGACTGATTGTTGAGGAGGAGGGTGAAATAAAGAAAAAGGCAGACATACATACTGGCTCTAGTAGTTTCTGAAAGGGAACAATACGTGACATTAGCAAAAAGCCACACAAACCCTTCTCATCTAAAAGACTGCACAAGCATTTTCTTTACTCGGTTCAACCTACCTAAATTAAATAAATCACTAGACAGACATCTTCTGTTAAAAAGAAACACATACCCATTGATTTTGATGCTGTGTTTAAAGCAGATTTAGATCTGTGAGCAGATTACAAACAGCCTATTTAAGGCCTAAGGGATAGACATCAACATGAATTATACATAGCAAGACTTTACAAGGCTACTCATTAGACCGGCATTCCATTAGAAGCTCAGAAGCATTGGTCCTATCTCCCACATTATTGTTTCCTTAGTAATTTCTATTTTTCCCCTCTAGAAGAGATGTTCTTTCCATATTAATGATCTGGCTCAATATAGCATTCAGTGAATGGCTATGGAAAGGACAGATACAATACCATTTTAAGCTGTCTCTCAGAATTTTTCCCATGCTTCAGACATGTGTCTGTATTTTATACATTCAGACATTATTTAATGAGAAATGTTTCTTAGCTATGATGTCACCTTACAAAAATGGTCATCAGTAATTTTATCCTAAAAATAGCTGCAAATTATGGGAATTCTTGTGTGGCATTAAAAAAAATAAAGCCATGTGTGTGTGTGTGCCCCTTTTTACTATACGTTAAGGGCTTTAAGTCAGCTTCCCAACAATAACTATTAGAAAGGCCCTTTATTATTTCTGTTCTGCTCTGGAATGTCCAACAGCCTGGTTTCTTTACTCCAGTGTTCAGGCAAGGGACTACTTGTTTCCCTTTGCTTTGTAACCCCATCAGGATTTTACAGTCCATCTCAAATTCTCTTCTTAAGATAAGTAGCACAGCTAATTACATGGCTGTGTTGGATTCTATAACCGTCTGGATATACCAAGCTGAAATAAATATACTTTTTTTTCACTGTATCCATTTCAGTGATAGTTAACAAAACTGTACTGCATTTATATATTTTCTTCATTGTTTATTGCTGCCCTCTGTCTGCATTGTTTGTTTTTCCCTCTCTCTCACCCAACTGTTGTTGTACTCAAACTTGGTAGTTTTGGAAATGCCCGCCCCTGCTGTAAATTTCATTTTGGTCACTCCTCCCATTCCCATCTCATTTGCTCACTCAGCTGAGTACAGTTTGATTATCTGGAAAGGAGTACACCCTTGCTTCTTTGACTTTGGACACCCCTCCCAGTCCCATCGGATTTGATTACTCAACTGAGTGCAGTGAGATAATTTGGGAAAGCCAACCTATCTTCTGTTTCCTCCCTCTCACTTAAAAAATACACTTTATTCAGCTGCTTTTACAGTAATTGTGTTCTTCCTACTTTATTACCTTATTTTATCTGCATGCTCTTAAGTGTTCAAGTATTTTATTTTGCTGCATTTATTACTGTTTGTTAGTAGCCTGATTAAATTTATATGTTATTCTAAGCATCTTAGTTTTGATTTAGCACTTGTGCTTGGGACAGTTACTTTACATTTAAGAAGGTCTTTGTGGTCTACACACTTGTGGACAAACCCTTATCAAATCCCTCTCTCCACAAGTCCGCCCATGAATTCGGAACACTATGTCTGGACAATTCCCATCAGTTTCTCCTGCCAGCCTAATCGACATGGGCATACTGAGACAGTGTGGCAACTGCCAAGTGTTTACTGACAGCCCTCTTCTCCTAGCACATAATTCTTCTACCTGTGAGAAATGCATCAACATCAGTAACCTGGAATCTATGCTTTCTGCCACAGTCAGTACTCCTGACAAAGAGGGGATTGGTAGCACAAACACCACACCACTCATTACATAGCCAAGCACAACACACACCCACCTATGCAGAGATCCAGAATAAAAATTTACCTAAACAGCAGAGACCACCAAAACACACTCACAAACATTCCACACATAACACCAAACACATCACACACAGCAGACAACACACCAGTGTCTCACAAACACAGCCCATAAGGCAAAACAATAAACCAACACATAGTAATTGGGGACTCAATTGTGAGACACACCAATCTCCCTCTCACCAGACTCGACAAAAGGAGAAGGTTATGGTCAGTTTGTCTGGTGCCAGAATCTGCCACATCATGCATGCACTTAAGTCTCTCCAAAACAAGTATGACTCTGTCATTATCCATGTTGGTGTGAATGACTTGAGACATACCTCCCTTGACTATATCAAGAGAGACATGATTGAGCTCTCAGAGTGTGTGTCCCAGGCAGGTATGACCTTAATCATAAGCAGCATCCTACCTTCACCAAGAATGATACCACAATACCACCAAAAAATAATTGACTGCAACAATTGGCTTAGTTTTTGGTGTCATTCAAAGGGGATCCAGTATCTGTCTGCCTGGGATGACATGATTGATAGGCCTTGATGCTTTGACAGAGATGGCCTCGACCAGTCACCACTGGTTTTCCAGATCCTGGCCAAGATTCTTGCCTCCCCCCATTATGCCTTTTTTAAACAATGTCCCAAAGTCAAATCTTCCAACATGAAAGATCTGTTAAAACACAAACTGAAGGTCATACTGCTTAATGCTAGGAGCCTTAACCTGAAAATGCACTCACTGGAGGCTCTCCTTCCACTGGAAGATACCAATATCTGTGTGGTCACAGAAAATTGGTTCAGGGCAGCACAGAACACCCCTGCCTTACCAGGCTATACCACATTCCATGCATTCCAACCCCAAAGGAAGGTCAGGAACATTAAAGGTAGTGGAGTGACTATCTTCATTAAGGACAGGCACACTCTCCAGTCTGGTTTGCCAGCACAATGCGCTGTAAATACTCCAGGTTCAACTGACAGTTGGCAAGACACCCATCCAAGTTATAGCCAGCTATAGACCCCCCTCCATAACTCAGGACACCTACTCCTCCTAAATGGATCAACTTGACTCCATCAAGGTACCCTATGTCATCTTGATCCTTGGTGATTTCAACTACCCCACCACAGACTGGGTGAACTGTTCCTGTACTAATGCACTTGCTCAACGATTCCTTGACTTCATCAGTTACAATGCACTAGATCAGCTCGTCTTACCCCCCACAAGGGGAGATAACATTCTGAACTTGGTTCTCACACACATGGGTGACAGCAGCACCAATCCCATACTATGTTCTTCCCTGGTTAGATCAGATTATCGGTGTGTCTCATTCGAAGTTTCTATCTTATGCCCCCCCAGCCGTTATCAAGCTAAAAAACTTCTCAAAAGCTGACAAAAATCTCCTAAGGGAGGGTATCAGTAGCTTCACACCACCACCTCCCTCAAAGGATGCAGACAACTATGCTGAACAGTACACCAATGCAGTATACAAGCACCCATACAACTGCGTGGACTCAGCCATACCCAACAGAACTCAAAACTGCTCCTCAAGGAAACACAAACCTGTCTGGTGGTCATCCTCTATCAACAGGCTTTACAACAAAAGGAAGAAACTGTTGCCCAAGGGTAAAAAGGAACAAATTCCAAATTGGAAAAATTCCCTCCTTAGCCTGAACAAGCAAATTTGATCTCTAGTGAAAAACTCCAAAGCCAATTATGAATCGAAACTAGCTTCTGAAACAAAGGGAAACCACAAAGCATTCATCAGCTATGTCAGGAAACTCCATGGCAAAGCCCAGGTTTATTCCAAATTAGTACTTAACAGTATCACTTACACTGATCCTGTTGACTTAGCCAACCTGCTAGCTGATAGGTTCAGTGCAAACTTCTAACCCCCCCAAAGGCCCTTTTGACATCCCCCATATTTGTCCTGCATCTCACATCTCCAATATTCAAGTATTAAAAGCCCTATCTAAGGCAAAGAACACAACTTCCATGGGACCTGATAGTATCTCAGGCTGTATTTTGCACCATCTCCAGCAAAACCTAGTTTTGCCACTAAGCACCCTATTCAACCACAGCCTAAGTACCGGCTTCATTCCAGCAGAGTGGAGAACTACTACTGTCACCCCACTGCACAAAGGTGGTGCCACTACTGACCTTGGAGACTATCACCCCATTAGCTTCACAAGTCTGATCTGTAAAGCCATGGAGCATAATATTATGGATCTCATAAACAAGGACATAGGCAATCTCCAAGCACTTGACCCCACCCAGTTTTGAATAGTCAAGGGCAGATCTTGCGTGTTGAACCTGGATGACTTATTTAAGACTGTCGCCAAGGCCCTGGGTGAGGGAAAATCAGTAGAGCGCTTACCTTGACTTGGCCAAGGCCTTTGACACAATCCCCCACTCCGGCATCATCAAAAAGCTAACATAACTTTGTGTAAATCCCCTCTCTCATTAAGTGGGTGGCCAACTGGCTCAGCAATAAGACCCTCAAGGTCAAAATTGGCACCTCCGCCTCCAACAGCAAACCTGCCACTAGTGGAGTTCAAGGATCTGTCCTGGGACCCCTACTGTTTTGCATCTACTTCTCAGAAGTCCAGGCAAAGATAAAAAGCCTGCGGCTGACTAAGTTTGCAGATGACTGTAAGTTGGGTGCTGTCACTGACTCCCCAAATGATGTTAACATACTGCAAGAAGGTCTCACAGCAACTAATGACTGGTGCCAATGTCATGGCCTCAAGTTAAAAGCAAAAAAAATGTATCATCATACCATTCGGCAAAAACACAGCCCCTACTGATTACCACATCAATGGCAATCCCCTTAGCACCCAACCTGCAGTGAGCGACCTGGGTACTCAGGTTGACAACAATCTCACATTCACCCACTATGTAGTGGCAGTGGTTAGAAAAGCTTTTTACTTGGTTCATCTCATAAGTAAAGGGATTGCTTCCAGAAAAAAACAAGGTAATTCTCTCAATGCTACTTTCTCATTAGATCAATAATTGAATATAACACCCCATTTGGTATGTACCTCTCCAAACATCTGCACCAACTGGAAAGGCCACAGCAATACCTCATAAAGAGAATCCATAGCCTCCAACACCTGTCCTGTGTGGACAGGCTCAAATCACTATCACTCTACTCAGTATCGTACAGATTGCTCAGAGGTGATGTGTCTCGCCTACAAGGCAATCTCGGACCCCGCCCTACTGGAGATGTTCCATATCCATAAGTCTAACTCCTCACGCATTACCCACTCAAAAGGCTTGAATCTAATATGCAACATCAACAAAACCTGATGGAGAGACAGGTTGGTCTCCCAGAGGTTGCCCCGTCTCTGGGATAGCCTTCCCATACATGCCAAACAGAGTACCTCACTGACCCTCTTCAAGCACAACCTTGATGAGTGGATGGGAAGCCACAAATTTGTCCCAGGGATCCACCTGTGTCCCTCATTGACAGGGGCGACAAGTGCTCATGGAGCTTTCTTTTTGGGGATAAACTTTTGTCTAGGCTTGTAAGGACCCCAGGGCCATTAGCCTAGTAACCTGCCATGATCCTGTGAACAACTGTATATAGTGCTTGATTTGTTCTCATCTCTGCTGACTTAATAAACACCATCTTTGGCCAGTCTTGCCTGCTAGTACAACATTTCTTTCAAATACATTTTTTTATGATATAGAAACACAACAAATTAATCCAACTTAGGAGGCCTCTCAGCCTGAGTGCAGACCTGAAAAGGAGTTTTAGTATACAACTCCAGAAGAAGGCAGGAAAGAAAAGGACAGCATTTTACAGTTCTGGCCACATGAACTAGTGAATAGCACATTAGGTTTAACAGGTAGAAAAATAAATGGTCACAAATGTGAACAGTGAAACAAGAAGAAAAATATATTTTCCTACAGCCTTCTACAGCAATCTCTGGAACTCATGGAATTTACTACATAATGTTTTATCTTTTTAGGGAGCTATTGCAAATAGTTACAAGCCCAAACTGCCAACAAATGCTCCTTTTAATGGTCTTGACTTGGTCATACTAGGATATTAAGTGTATTTAATACCAAATAAAAGCTGAGTTTACATTTTCAGATTCAGTATTGGCTGAGGCAGTCTTCTAACCAGTCAAAATCTTGTTGCCTCACAGGAAGAGATTCACCGGTCTAATTCTGAGCTGGGGTGCCTTCTGTCCAGCATCTGCATGTCCTCCCGATCTTTGCATGTGTTTCCTCCCATGCTCCAAAGACATGCAGTAGGTGGATTGAACACACTAAATTGGCCATAGGTGTAAACTGGTCATAGGTGTGAGTGTGTAATATGGAAGAGCTATGGCAGGGCTAGCCACCCGGAGGTTTAAACCTTGGCTCTAGATGACTGTCACCGTTAAAGTGATACCCTGACCTCATGTACAAAAATGGGAAAAATGGGTTGTGGATGGATGGATAAACAGAGCTGAAAATTATAATTTGTTAAGGCAAATAATAAATTGTTAAAGTATAAAAAACTAAACAAATTAAAAAACAATGACAATAAAATGGCCTCACAGTGAAGAATTATATTCAACGATAACAGAATTCAGGTAGCTACATCTTCATGGAATTTCTAAAACCCTAATGTTAGAATGTGTTAAGGTAAGCATTGCTGACTATATATGAGCTAGTCACATAGTGATGAATAACTGGTTCTCTGGATGACACAAAAGTGCAGTGGGTAGTACAGTTGCCTCACAGCAAGAGATTATCAGTTTCAGTTCTTTGCTGGAGTACACTCAGTGCAGAGTCTGCATGCCCTCCTCCTTTTTGTGTGGCCTTTTTCAGATGTTATGGTTTCCTTCCACATTCCAAAGACACATGGTAGTTAGATTAGTGACTTAAAATGTCTGTAGATGTGTTTGATGTGGATGAAAGGCCTGCCAATCTACTTTTTTCCATTTTGCCTACTAAACTTTCCAGGATGGTGGAGTTGGCTCAACTGCAACTTGCCAGCATGTATGGATGGAAAAGTTATTATGGGGCTACAGAAATATGTGCATCACAAAGCAGACTAAGATGTGCAACTTGAAACAGAAAGAAGATTCCTGCAGCAATGCAAACCAGTGCATCCAAAAAATAGAAGCACACAAGACCATATATCATCTAGATGTCTTCTCTGTCCTCTGTCAGATCTCTTTTTTTGTTCAGTCATTGCTGTTATGCCAATGCCACTATCCAGAAAAGTTTACTAGGAAAAATGGGAAACAGAAGGAGATTGTCGTTTTTTTTTTTTTTTATACACACACACACACACACACACACACACACACACACACACACACACACACACACACACAAATAAAGTCTACGGACAATTTACAAGTCAGCAGGCTAACTACCACATCTTTGCAATGTAACAGGAAACTGTAACAACATTGAAGAATGCCAGTAAATCCAAAATTAGTACTGCCCAAGCTCAGAAAAATCATAGTATTTCAATGGAATTTGAGATTCTAAGCCAGAACACTTACTCACCGCAACCAGTATTTCTTGCCATATTTACTTCTTACGATATTGTCAGCTTGTATTAATGATTGTTCCGTACACAGAATCGGTTTTAATTTTACATAGATAGACTAGAAAATTATAATTAAATCATGGCAATGAATGAAAATTATATTTGAAGATCATGGGTGTAATTCCCAGATTTCATCTCAAGACAGTGGAATTGAATTTCTCTGAGAACCATAAAAACGTTCTTGGCCTGAAGGCAACTGAAGCAATGCTTCAGAGACCTTATCTTAAGTACCTGCATGCCTAAATGATCCAATAGACTTGCTCCTCTTTTAAGGTGTTGTAAAGCAGCACAACTTTCTCAAGAAAACAATTCATCCCTAATATGATATCTGATTACTCCATTCTCTCTTGCCTTGCACTACTTTTTATCATTACTATGACACACCAACTAGGAAATACTAGCACCACAAGCACCTCAAGACTATATATCTCAGCCCACCTCCCTACTCTGCCATGCTGTTTAAGATCATTGCTGCCTTGTTAATCATTTCAGGAACACTGCAGAATAGATGTACTTCAAATACTACTGGCAGACAGACCACCTCTCTGGAAATATCGTGAAATATAGACCTCTTTAAAGGAAGCCATGTACTGTAATACCCCTTTACTATACTGCCCTGAGGATTTTGCCACATTCAAATGAAATTCATTAATGACTGAAATGAACTAAGGTCATAAAGGACATTAATGCAGTCAGTACTTTACAACCTACATCATAAAGGAATCAGTGCCACTCACCCCTTCGCAGCTACCCAGCATCCCTACGTTATAACTGTGCTTACTGTGTGTCCTTTGCTCCTGGTATTGGAGTGGCACTGTTCAGAGCAGTGAAGTGCTAAATCACGGTGCAATTTTTGATTAGGTGTTCCCAGTACATGTGCTATAACAGTACCAGATTTAGGTAATCAGATATATTCATCAGCTGCAGTGAGTCAGTTGACTGGCTCTGCTCTACCTCCATGCAGCAGAAGCAGCAACTCAATCCACGATTATAGATCTCAGCTGCCTAATATCACTTCACCTAATGAGGTTGGCTTTTTTGCCGTGTACTCAGAGCTGACAGTTGACTACTTCTTAGACTTGGAGTATTTTACATGTGTTCTTCTCAGAGTGAGAACTTGGCAACAACCTTGAAGAAAAAAAAAAACAAGAAGTCGTTTTCATTTACAGACCAACATATTTCACTGAGCAGTAATTTACTGCTTCATATTTGATGACAACCACTATGCTCATTTTGGATTCACCATACCTCTCAACCTCTTAGCTCAGGAAATCTGGACAAATCTTAAAATAATGCAAGACAAAGGCCCAAAAATAGGGACATCTTTTGGATATTTCTCTTGTTAGCTTATAAAGCTGCTAGAATAACAGTCTGAGTTAGCATTCATTTTCTGAAAGAAATGAGTTCTGAAATTGAAATGTATTTCATTATTAATTGACTTCAGTCCTCAGTGGTTTGCCAGAAAATGACAATTTTTATCAGGAACAGGGCAAAAATATGACACGAAAATCTGGACATTCAATAAAAATCTGGACAGTCGGAAGATATGGCACTCACGCATTAATCCATTAATAAATGTTAACAATGAAAGCTTCCAGAAGTTTCAGTATTCTATTTCCTCTGCCTGGACATAGGTTCTCTATGTATCCAGTAGCCATGTTGCTTACAACCCAGCAATTTCTTTTCAGGAAAATTAACCAAATTCTTATGGTGTTTTGCCAGGTTCCCACTGAACATGGTCATTGTCCAGCAAGACCAACTTGGTTAATGAAAAGAAAATAACTATATCTTGCCTATAGGTGACATCAGGCTTAGTGGTTTTTAATTTTGTGTATCCTGCATATTATTGCTTTTGTGTCTAGGTGCCACAGCTTAGCTTCCTCATTCCGCTCTTTCACATTAATGCCAATTACAGAAATGGATGGAGCAGCCCAACCATTACAATCCATATTACTCTTTACCTAGATCCCTCCAGCACCTTTGAAAACATTTTTAAAACTCTGACTTCCAAACATCTATCTGGTTTGTACCATTTCCCTTGTATACACTCTCCTATGGAGCCCCGAGACATAAGTGCATCTCTCCTATAAAATAGGTAACATATCTATTTGCTGATTAATATAGATTCTCTTAGAAAAACAGACAGTATTTATGCTTTTTGCTTTCCTTTTACATGGTATATCAATGTCTAATTCTCCCTAAAGTAGTACTCACTTAATTGCAACGTACATCTGTCCCACTTATTAACTTTTCTAGCACTTTCAAACAGCCATCCAAGTTATGATTCATACCTCTCCAATTTTACTTCCAAAGTTACTTGCAAAATAAAAAATTAAAGTAAACAGGAAAAAGGCCCCAAAATAGAACACTTTTTAAATGCTGGTAATATCAACACACAACATCACAAAATCATTTCAAATTCTGTGAAGGATGGAAACTATGCTATTTTTTACATCCAGACAGCTATTTATCCAGATAATCTAGCAACTGTACAGTAACACACATTTACCACCGCCTTACCTGCATATTTTTTCTGACACAAACAGTGCTACAGCACTGCTACCAAAAATGCCACTACTCTTAAGGCATGCATTTCTGTACTAAACTTAACAAAAATATAAATAATAAAAATAGCATTGAATCTTTAATGTGCCAGCATGTAGCATCTTGAAATATATATTTTTTTACTTAAAAAGATCACACATCCATTTTATTATCCGTACAGCTTCAATCATACTGCTTGTAAGTGAGGCTGATATTCCCAAGTCCTGTTATTTATCGTGGTTCTACTATGGTCAAGATAAAATAGTGAAAATTAAGGTAAGACAGAGCAAGCTCATCAGATGCTCAACTAAAAGAACCAGATGTGGTTCCAGCTTGTCAAGTACAATGCTTTACTGGGCAACTCCCTGCTCACTGTTTACAGATGGTGTGTTAAATGGACAGCACCTGGACTTAAAAGTACAACCAAATTGCACATTGGTGAATGTCCCCCTTTTATTGAAAACCCTACAGGCACCAGAACTGTATTAAAAAAAAAAAATGAAGACAAATCGGGATGCCAAGAGAAACATGCTGAAATGCTATGATGTTGATGCTTTTATCAGTGTAGGTGGTAGTTTCCTTACATCAGCCTGTTCAGTATAAATCATCTGAGAAAAATGATAGGAATACTTGCTTGCTTATACCAGAGAATTAAACACATAGAAAAACACAATGTGCAGTTACTTTACTTGCCTCCTGGCTAATTCCAACTTCATATAATTGGGAACCACAACGTTATCGACCAAATATAACAATTATGAGACTAGGCTCTCACATGAATGGTGCACACTCTTATGCTTAACACAGTTCATGGGCAGTGTCATAATGAATGCAAACTGCCACTCTTTTTTGTGGAAAATGAACTTGACACTGCATGACCCAGCAGAACTGCCACTCACCAATGCTCACATGATGACAGTTATCCATGGTCTGAGTCTGTTGACAGCATTGCAAGGAGAACAGTAGTAAACGGCTGTGGCAATCCTTGAATCTCTTGGAGTCCTCAACCAACAGAAAAAGGATGTGATCTGAGTTTCAAACTACACATTTCAGAAAAAGAACCATCTGCTTAACCTACATTCTTCAAGGAGAAATGCTCTTGCTTAGATCCTTAGGGTGAAAAGGAACACCTGCCCTCCTATCTCATGTCTCTGTATCCCTCCCTAAAAATGCATGGAATGGTCTCTCTACACACACAAAAGTCATAGCATCTGTGCAAAAATATCTGTCAACCATCCAATTTTTAAGTCTCTGAAGTTAGTCTATTTAACACAAACTTTGTGGTTATTATTATTATTTTAGGTACTTGCGTATTATCGCAGCCAGATTTCAAACGTGGTGAATTGCTGCCTGCCTGTGTATGCACATGTACACAGTTATGCAGTTTTATTTCGGGGGATTTATTTTTCGACTTCAAAATGTACCATTATGCTTACTTGTACCATTTCCACTATGTAAATATAGAAAACAGGAGCGCATTCCTGAAACGTGAAATTATTATTTTTTTTTTGCATGTTTGAACCAGATAGGTTGAGTGAAAAGTATTTAGTGATTGCTGTTTTTCCTGATAGTCTGAAAGAGCAAACAGGGAGCACAGTCAAGTTATGTATTTCTGAATTCCACCATCAAACTACAGTTAAGTAGAGAAAGGTGTGTGTGCAAGTGTGTGTTTTTTCATTCAAAGCTCCCAAGTTCTCACTTGGCATTTTTATCCTCAATGATTCACACCAATAAAATCCACTGTTTACAGGGCTACAAAATCCTAAAGCAAATTTAGGAAAGACCTGAAACTTCAAAACAGTTGAAATGGATGTTGATCACATAATCATTAATAAATAACCCTGAGTAGCTGCCGTTACTGGCAAGCTGCTACTGTATGGCTTAACAAAATGTGGCATTCACTAAAGGATACTGCATAGGAAGATGAATTTTTCCATTATTCCTGTTCCTGCCCCAGAAGTAATGTGATACCAAAGTAATTTGAACTTCACATACCCATTTTCACTGTAAAAAAAGTAGTTTCGCTATAACATTACAAATTCGGTTGAATTCAAAGTATGGTTGCGATAATACGTAACTACCTTATTTTAATTTTGATCTAAAAGCAGTATGCCACACTTTTAAAATTTAACATTTTAAGCATCCTTTACAAGAGCTTGGGAAATCAAACTGCTATGAATTATACAACACCCAGGTTTTCTTCTCAAGTCTTATCAAGTGAAATTTACCTGGCAGCCACATAGGAGAAGAAGCACTTTTTTCCTGCTATTATCCATTTTAATACACAGAACACTAATAATAGCCACTGTACTGCAGAAAGAGTATAATCCCTTCATTTTACCACAAATGTTTCAAACCCAGCAACTTATATTTAGAAATGCCATTCTTACCTGCTGAATAGATAGTGAAATAATTATTTAAAATCCATAGCATCCATCATTTAGAACTGCACAGAGTCACACCGAGCAGACAATAACATCTGTCATTTTTTAAATATTAACATTTTTAGTTGCCAACGTCTTATAGCCTGCATTTAAAATTACTTGAGCAACTTCATGTTAAACATGTTTATTTAAAAACTAAATCATAACACAGCCTACTTTGGTGGGTACATTAATGTAAATCAAAACAAAAAGTGGCTTAGAACCAACAAAACAAGGTACAGGAAAATGTTCTATAAAACAGTATGTAAGCAGTCAACAGTATTGTAAATGAGTTCTTTCATTCTTTTATTTTACACCAAGAACTTCTGCAGATTTGACTACTGAATCATCACATTTAAAAACAGTACCAAACAAATCACATTTTCAAAACAACCAATCCCCAGCCACATTCAATTAGTCAATGTTCAAATAAATTTAAAGAAACAACACAACTAAAAACTAAAAACATAAGAATTTAAATATATACATAATTATATACATTGCTATATACATCAAAAGCTGTTTAATATTTTTTTTTAAGCTCTGTGCTTGCAAAAAACATTTTATATTTCACACTCTTGTTCAGACCAGGAAATTCATCAGCGTTAAGCCTGATCTGCCATACAGACTCTCTGTACTCTAATAGTACTTTGTAGTTACCACAGAAGTTGTTCATTTCAACTGGGTCCAGCACAAAAAAAAAAAATCGAAATTTCTTAAAGATATTACACTGTAGAGAATGTCTCACCAAGGCATTACCAGTGGCCCCATTTCAAATCGCTAGTGAATGATAATAAATTCTGTGTGCCAGCTTCTTTATGGTTTTACCAACATAAAAGCAGGTACATGAATCATGTAAGCCTACACAGACTATGCCTTTAGAACTGCAATTGTACCTACGGTTAGAAAGAATTTCCATGTTTTTTTCTTTCTGTTTCCATGTTTTTTCTTTTATATTTCTTTGCACATTGACTAACTGAAGGTAACTGGGGACTGGTTGTTTTGAACATGTGATTTATTTGGTACTGTTTTTAAATGTGGAAACTTGATTCAGTAGTCAAATTTGAAGCTGTTCTTGGTGTAAAATAAAAGAACAAAAAAACACATTTATAATAATGTTGACTCCTTACATACTGCTTTATAGAACATTTTTTTCCGGTACAATATGCATTGCTACAATGTTGAGTCTTACTGTGCCCAGGGGGGAAGTAGCACCATGAAAGAAACAAACTGCAACTGCTAAATGAAATAATGTCAAGAAATTTTGTTTTAGTGACTACAGGAAAGGAGTTGTGCCTAGTGGTTAGAACAGACAAAGGTGCAGATCACAACACAGCACAGTGATGGTCTCACAGCCTGGATGTGTACAAAAAAAAGTGTATGTGGAAGAGCAGAGATGATAAAGTCATGGCACTATCCTTATTTCAACTGTACATCTATACAAGACTAGCAAACCTGCTTCCATATCTGAAAAAAGTATATAGAAAGTAAACAATCTTGTGTAACGATTAACTATCATTACACATTGTGATGTATTAAATATCTAAACCTACATGATCCTTAAAGTGTACAGCATGGAATGATTTTTCTGTAATTACTACCTGAACTCTATAATTATTTTTTCAAGTACATTACCCTTAATGAATCAAATAGCTCTTTCAATGGCTCATTCTCTCATTTAACTGACTTCAACCAACATTAACTTATCATATGTGGCATTTTTTCATGTACATGTAGAAATGTCTTGTAACAGTTGTTAAATATTATTACACACATGAGCAAAAAGTAAAATTTAGGCCATCTCTTTGAGGAAAGTGGAAACTATTATTATTATTATTATTATGATTATGGGCGTCTGGTACTATTAACTCCTTATTGGTTTTCTTTAATCATTTATGTGAAATGACTTACAAGAAAAAATTAAGAGTAAAAGCAATACACCCATCAAGCCTAACTCCAATTTACAGTTTACAGTCAACAATAATTTTCCTTGGTATGGCTTCCTGCCACACGGAAGAAATGAAGCAATTTCTTTAGGGTGCCCTTCCTAAATGCTGGAGCCACCCTTACACAGACTAGTTCAGTGAGGATCAACATACTGAACATAAAGATTACTCAGTAATACATCATCATCAGTGCAGTTTATATTACTCAACTAATGGGCAGGAATATTAAATGACCAGGCATTAACTGGGCTAGTAGACTGTGACATAGATTTCAGTGCATTTCAAGGCTGTTACCATAAGCTGCAGTCCAAATAATGTGCAGAAATGCTGTAGACATTTTAGCAGTCTGATCTGTACATAAACATTTTTATAAGCACTGATTTCTAAAATGCTTAATTCTACTGTCTTTTCTAGAAAAAGAACAAACTGCACAGTTAACTGATCAAGAGATAAAAGAGCCTAAAGGTACAGCAGGAAAAAGTAAGTTAATGATACTTGCTGTAAAACTCTATTTCTGTCTGAGTTCATAAAGTTCTGTCTGAAGGAATATACAGGACAGAGTGCCCAGCACAGCCTCCATCAAAGCAAGGCCAAGACAGGTCAAAGTGCCTCGTACTGCTTTTCTAAACTGTTCAGGGATGTTCAGTGACACATCACAGAAGAAAGTTGTGAATGCAGAAATAGGCCTGGCCAAGTGTCTTCCAGGATGGCTTTGCAATGTACTTATTTGTTATAAAAGAAACACTGCAATTTGAAGGCCATGAGAGAGGCAGCATATGATAACCTTTTTACTTTGCATACTTTGATAAAGGAATAGAGGTAAGCGTCTTCATATAGGCTTTGCTTTTGTATAAAACATACCAGACCTACCTGTGTAATTCCATGCAGTGAAGAAAATCATGTTCTGGTTAGACTACCATGCAAAAGAATTAAGAGATTGATTTAAGTCATCACAGGCATGAAGAGGGACTCTGTATACAGTTAAGCTATTTTTTTATGAAAAAAAAAAACAAGTAAGGAGAAGATACTGCAAAAGACCTGTAACACATAAATTAATTTGTCTCACTGGAATGAGTGTCTTATCCTAAATTCAAATAAATACAAATAACTTGCTATTAGAAAAGGAAAAAAAAAATTCAATACATGACCCTTAGTTCTGCAGATAGTAGATGGTGTGAGGTGAAAGGGAGGAAGCAGTAGCTTCCTCAGCATAAAATAAATAGTCTACAGGTAAGCAATGTTTTTAATCATAGATCAAAAACTGCTATGGAAAAAAAGGCCTTCCATATTAAATGACAGCTAAGGTGCTTGGAGTTTCAACCATGTGAAAGTTAGAAATAACAGCTAAATGAAATTTTTATAAAATAAAAGTTAAGGCTTTGACAGTTAATAAAAGACCAGACACTGCCTTTTGCTCAATCATTTTATGTAATTTTTAAACTTCTCAGCAGAGTGACAGGTTTCTTCACTGTGTGAGGTTTTAGACTACGTTTTGACAAGAAGAGTTGTGAGATGATAGAAATCCCTTCTGGTCTGTGTGGATTTTGTGACACTGAAAACTTTGAAAGGCCATTCTATGATGCAATTACTGTTACTTCAGAATATTAAGGCTGGAAAGTATGTACTTGAAAGTGGTGGTACATGCTTCTAGTATTCAGTCAGAAGACAAAACAGTTTTATATCTTCACAATACTTAAATTTAAGCAAACATACCACTACTTATGAAAACACATGTTAATGTACAATATGCTTTATCACTACAACTCTAAAACTGAGTCATCACACCATGTGAGAATAACTCAAAGCCTTTCAAAAACACTTTTTTTACATAAACCACTAATTTGAGTGGAAACATATAGTATCATAGGAAGCTACTAGGCTATTGGCCTTGAGACCCTTACAAGCCTAGCCAAGAATTGAACCCATGTTCCAACAAGTAAGCACCATATGCCACTGTCCAGCAGGGACACAGGTGGAATCCCAGGGGTGTATTTTCTGTTCCCCCATCCAGTTATCCAGGTTGTGCTTAAAAATGATTAATGAGGTACTTTGCCTGATGTGGAGAGAGGGTCTATTCCACAAAAGGGGTAGTTTCCGGGACATATATTTGTCCCACCAACAAAGTCTTATTGATGTCACAGACCAGGTTGAGGTCACGTGTGCTGTTTACTCGAGTTGAGCTTGACTTGTAGATATGCAGCAGTCCCATCAGGGCGAGGTCTGAGATTGCTTTGTATGCCAGACAGAGGTGACCTCTGAGGAGGCTATAGGAGAGTGAGTAGAAGGACAGGGCCTTTAGCCTATCTGTGTAGGGTAGATGTTAGAGGCCCTGGATTCTCCTGGTGAGGAACCTCTGTGGTCTTTCCAGCTGCTATATGTGCATTGTGAGGTACATGCTGAAAGGGGCATTGTACTCAATAATGGGTTTTATAAGGGAAGAATACAGGGATGTTATGACCACCTTGTACCTGGATGAGATACCCTTACTAATGAGGTGGGCAATGCTTGTCAAAATTCAGTTTGCTATCAACCTGGATGCCCATGTCCCTCACAACTGATTGTATGTTTAGGACCTTATTATCAATGTGATAATTTGTGGGGGTGTCACTCTCCCCAAAGATGATGCATTTTTTGGCATTCAGTTTGAGGCCATGTTTCTGGCACCAGTCATTTGTTTAGGTGAGACCCTCTTGGAGGATTTCCACATCACTAGGGGAATTGATGAGAGCACCCAGTTTGCAGTCATCTGCAAACTTGGTCAGCCATATCCCACTGGTTTTGGCCTGCACCTCAGAAAAGTATATCCCAAACAGCAATGCCCAAAGACCGATCCCTGGGATACACTGCTTGTTATGGGTATGCTGCTTGAGGTGTTTTCCCCTATTCGGAATAGGTGGGTTCGGTCAGCGAGCCAGTTTGCTACCCATCTGGTAAGATATGGATTGATGCCTAGTTGAGAGAGTTTATCTATTATACCTGAGTGGGGAACAGTATTGAAGGCTTTGGCAAGGTAAAGGTAGGCAGTGTGCACCATCTTCCCCTCATCCATGGCCTTGGTGACTGTCTCAAAGAAGTTGACCAAATTTAACAGGCCTGACCTCCTGTTGATAAAAGCAAACTGTGTGGGATCCAGTGTCTGGAGGTGGCCAATGTCCTTGTTAATGAGGTCTTTGATAATCCACTCCATGGCCTTGCAGATCAGGCTAGTTAGGTTGATGGGTCTATAATTTCCTGAATCGGTGGACACTCCACCTTTGTGCAAAGGGATGAAAGTGGCTGTCCTCCACTCGGTGGTATGAAGCTGATACTCAGGCTTTGATTGAAGAGGGTGCTAATGGTGCTGCAAGCTCCTGCCTGAGTTCATGTAGGATGCAGTTTGGGATGTTATTGGGTCCCATGCAGGATGTATTTCTTGCCTTTTAGAGGGCAGTGATGACTTGCTCCCTAGAGATAAGAGGAGGGGGACAGGTGATGGGGATGTCCTGTTTTGCTGATGGGGGGACAGACGGGTGAAGTTTTCACTGAACCTCTCTGCCAGCAGGTTGGCTATATCTACAGGGTTTGTGTGCAGGGTGTCCTTGAACACCAGTTCTAAGCAAATCTGGGTGCTTTCTTTGATATTGAGGACATATGTGAAGAAGGCCTTATGATTGTCTTTAGTAGATGTGGCCAGTTTGGACACAGACTTTGCTTAGGAGGATTTCACTAGTGCTCTTATTTGCTTGTCCAGGTTAAGGAGATATGTATTATAAAAACAGAAGCACATTTGACTTATGAGTTTCTGGGCCACATAGTTCATTAGCAGAAAGATATTAGTAAGACCTCCAAATTGGAACACAAATTAATTAATTTATTATTTTTAATCAAGTACTTTTGACAATAAGCATATGATTAAATGATTTAAATAATTTATTTTAAAAAGCCATGCAAGAAACTGACCTCCTGCTGGTAGTTTTCATTTATAAAATCGGATATATAAGATTATGGGACACATAATTAGAGAAAAGAGATACTTGAGAATCTGATGAAGGAGCCTAATCTGCAACAACACAATTAATACATTTTAAAACTGTTTTTGTGTTGTGCAACATGAATAAGCCATAATGCTGTGTGTTATATTGCTTAGCACAGGCTATTTATTTTCTCTTGTTAGAACAACCAATCCCACCCCTACTCAAACAGGACAGAAGGATGCTACAAGAAGAGACTAGATGCCTCAGTCAGTTCCAAATGCTCCACAATTCTGAAAAATGTTAAAATTTCTTTCTTTATTAATTCAAAAAACTTTGCAATGGTCTGTTTCGGTTATTTTAGCAGCATTCAGTCAAATCTGCAAGTTGGCTTCTGAAAAGGACATATTTTATTTGTGAAAATTGTTCACAAGTATTAATCTGCAGTATTTCTGTAAGTAAGAACTCCACATAGCCACTGAATTATCTACTTAAAATCTAGACCCATTCAGTATACAGTTAGACATGCCAGTGTAAAAAATGTAGAAATCAAAAATCCAAGTAAGCACTTTAAAAGCAGATGCTCCAGCTTGTTTGTCCTTTGTTTAACCCTGGTCATCAGCTGATGGTTGGAATCTATGAAGTGTGACAGAGATTTAGCTGCCTGTACACTACAGGTAATTAAAGCTTTACACATGCTTCTGGCCATTCTCCAGAGAACCATTTATCTTCCCAGTCAAGCACTGGCATTGACTGCTTCTCCTTTTCAATCTGGAAAGACAAAACTACACACAACTTTATTGCATGTTCACGTTAACCCAACCCTGGAATTTGGCATTGACCTCTCTGGTTATATGTCTCATTTACTGACATACTACTTTGTAAAGCTATAGATAGCCTGATGTCAGCTTGGATGCAGAACAGAGAGGCATTTTAGTGAAGCCATACATGTGTTTCATGTACAGTCAGCAAAGGATATTTGATGTGGCATATATGTACTTTCTTAGATTCCTCGGCTTGACATTCAACAAAGATGCCATATTATAACTGTTTTTGCACAATACACCACAAAATCGGCAGCGTCTATCATTTCTCTTATCACAAGAACCATGTCACACAAGGTAATGACATTTCAAAACATAGCTTACTATCCAAGTCTTTTATATTGATGCAAGGGAAACAAAATGATTTGGTATGATGCAGTATTTGTTATTACTGCTACATAGAAGGCAAGATATAATGGCAAATACAGAAAGTATAATAGGTTCATAGATTAATACTAGGCTAACTGGCCTTGTGAGCTATGTTAAGCCTACCAAGCCTAGCCAATTACCCTATGTGAGTATTAAACCCCATACCTTTTATCTGTAAGGTAAACACATTAACCATTAGGCCAGCTTCTCACTTAACTTAGATGACTTATGATTATATGCAAAGGATTGCAAATTATGTCGATTAAATTTTAATTGGGATGCTTGCAAGAAGCACAGACAATGAATGGGTGGTGGACGTCACTGGCACGAAACATAGAAGGAGCTCAACCCTTATTTTATTGTTCTTCACATGACAGTAATCAAGTCCTACTACTAGTCCAGAATTGTGCATTCTTCAAATCTGTATTTACTTAAACATGATAGAACAGAATTAGTGCTATCTGGGCTCACCATATATACTATAAATCTCTCTCACACCAACATATCTATGGGAAGCTTATTTCACTAAGCATGATTTAAAACCTATAAAAAATATTTCATAGTTACAAGGACTGGGAAACAAAGCATACAAGGGTGTCTTGAAATAAAGCATACAAAGTACACTGTGGGACGGATTTTAATGTATATCTGATGAGCCCAATAGTACTACCTCTGTACTAACATGTTTAAGTAAATAAAGAGCTTGCTTTATAATGAGTACTAATATCAGCTTCAGCAGACACTACATAAAAATACTAAGGCAGCTCATACAAGAAAAAAAAAACTCAAGAATACTTACTTTATTGCTAGAATGATCTCGATGGCTTGACTAATCAAGTAGATTTACTCTTCTACACTAAGCCAAGGGAAAGGAACTGTTGAGTACTAAACACACCAGTATCAATTGCTATAGCAAGAGAAATTATATTACACAATGGTAGACATTTTAAGTTAAGTGCCACAGACATCCTGTCAATCTGCAGCTGATTGACACTGTTTTAATACACCTTCCACATTCAATGGAGGAAGAATGCATCTTCTCAAAAACCTAAGTTCCAGAAACAAGAAAAAAATTGGGCTGTATGTGTGTTCGAAAACTGAAATTATTAAGAAACTTGTTAAACTCTGAAGTTAATAGGTCACATAAGAGTCTGGAGTAAACCTGGAGCATGTAAAGGGATACTGCAAATTCAAACAAACAAAACTCTGCACTTTTTTTAGGGCTTAGTAACACATTTCCCTTACTTGCCCTTTAAGGAGCTATAGTTTGCTTGTTTATGTAGTGCATTGTATAAGTCTAAGCAAAACTCAAATGCTCATGGAACTTACGGTCATGTAAAATGGCTTCCATCTGTAATATAGAATTCACTATTGGGCCTGAAGTGACTATAAGAGCACAAAAAATTTGTGGAGCAGAAGGCAATTCCTTTTTAGAAAATATCTGTTCTCTATCACTCCTTTTAAACAATGATGTATAATAACAAATGTTTGTAAAAGCAGAACTCCATGAAGCAGTATGTGTCTTTGGAATGTATTTCAGTAACAAAGATAGCAGTTTGAAATGTTATAACATTATATAAACTTTAAGTTATTCTACATCAACAACTCCCTCGTCTTTCCACTATGTTAGTGAATTTCAAAACACATGGCGAAAATAAAATGTTAACCGTAAGTTAAGAGACTGACACGAACACACTGTAATTAGATTAAACAGCACTACCTTCAGAAATGGGAAAAGTGGCAGAAAATGCTGGCTTGATGACGAAGATTCATATGATAAAATAAGCCACTAATTACTATAGCACTCAATCTTCCTCATTACCTAGAGGAAAACAGTTCTTGTACTTACTTTTCTTACTTGCTTAGAGAAAAACAGCTCTTGTACTCACTTTCCGCATGTCCAAGGGTCAGCTCCCAGTGTTCTCTCCTGTCTATCTGATGAATCTGGGCAATTTGAGGCAATGTAGAAAAAGCCTCATGTACACAGACAACCCTCTCCTCCTACCACCCAACACTACAACCTGTGAGAGATGCAATTATCTAGCCAAACTGGAGGTAAAGCTCTCTCCAACCAAGACTAAACTTGACAGTCATGAGGAGAAGGTAAATATTTGCACCACACCACACTCATCACATAGTCTCACTAAATCTACACCACCAAAACCCACACATAGTAACACAAAAACATTTGCGGAGGCTCTCAATAATAATCTGTCTAAGCAACAGAGACCTCCAAAGCAGAAACGCAAGCAACCTCCATCCCCCAACACGACCCAAATGATACATATCCCACAGCCTCAGTGTGCCACTCAACCACAGCCAATAAGGCAAAACAATGTACCCAACACACTAGTCATAGGTGACTCTATAGTCAGGCACAGTGATGTCCTGCTCACCAGTCTAAACAAGGAGAAGGTAACTGTCAGCTGCCTCTTGGGTGCCAGGATCCGCCACATAACCCACGCACTCAGGTCACTCCACAATAAGTACAAATATGACTCTGTCATTGTCCATGTTGGTGTGAATGACCTGAGACGTACCTCCCTGGACTACATGAAAAGAGACATGGAAGAGCTCTCCGATATTGTAGCCCAGGTGGGTATGACCCTAGCCCTGAGTAGCATTTTGCCAACACCCAGAATGATACCGCAGTACAAGGGCAAAATGACTGACTTTAACAATTGGCTAAGCTTCTGGTGTCATTCTAAGGGGATCCAGTATCTGTCTGCTTAGGATGACATGGTCGACAGACCACGATGCTTTGCCACAGATGGCCTGCACCTGTCGCCCCTGGGATTCTGGATACTGGCTAAGGCTCTTGCTGCCCCTATAGTGCCTTTTTTAGGCAGGGTTCAAATAACAAATTCACCACCATAACAGGAACAGGCAAGAAAAAACTGAGGGTAATGCTACTCAATGCTAGAAGTCTAAATCTCACAATGCACTCACTGAAGGCACCCCTTAAAATGGAGAACATCGATATCTGTGCAGTGACTGACACCTGGTTTTAGGCTCCAGAGAGCACCCCTGCACTACCAGGCTATAACTCATACCACACTTTTCGGCCATGTAACCTGGACCGAAAAACCAAAGGTGGAGGTGTGTCCATATTCATTAAGGATATCCACACCTCCAGGCTAGTTGCTCAGCATAATGCATCCGAGGTTATCCAAGTGCAACTAACTCTGGGCAAAACTGCAATTCAAATTGTAGCTTGCTACAGATGCCCCACCATGCCCCAGGATTCCCACTCCTCTTTTCTTGATGTACTGGAAAATATTAGGGTTCAACCAAACACCCTAATAATGGGCGACTTCAACTACCCCACCATTAACTGGGAAAACTACTCATGTACCAACTCCTTAGCTCAACACTTTCTGGAATTCATAAACGCCAATGCCCTAGATCAACTTATCCACATCCCCACCAGGGGCAACAATATCCTAGACCTAGTTAACACAGTCAGTACATCTAATCCCAGCCTTGTCAGTGTCACTGATGAAGCTGTATATGAATTATTAACATCTACCTTTTCAATGGCTGACAAACTACTTACATATATATATATATATATATATATATATATATATAAAAGCAACTGAGCTATCCACATCAGATTCTATGCTAATGCAGCATTTATCAGGCTTTTCAAAAAGACAGCACCTATAACATCTTAATTAAGTTATTTTGTCAGGAAAGAAACATGGAATCTACGGTGTAGTCATATGAATGTAATGGCAGTTTCATGAGTCTAAGTGGACTGTAGGTTTAGTTCATCTTTTCCTACCTTCAGAGTCTGAATTTGACCAAACTATTACACGCCAGAGCTAATGAAATATGCTGTATTATTTTGCAAGCAATGTCTGTTACAAGGCTCATTTCTGAAATACTTCCCTTCATACATAATTCATAATGCTTTGTAAACCAATCAGGGGAATACTGCACTGCTGTGTTTCTTGTAACTTAAATATAACTAAAATAACGAAATATGCACCTGAAAACTTCCACAGGTTAAATGTTGCCTAAGTAGCAATGCATCTCCTTTCTGTTTTTATTCTTCAGTTTATTCTCTACATAATCATAATCAAAAGTTAATATCTTACATTACTAATACTTATAACTAGATATGCACAGTGTTTCATTTTTAGTTGATTGGTATCAGGGTTTGCAGCATTAGCTAACTGCCGTTGTCAGGACAGGAACTAATGTGGCATACTGGTGGTTTTGTTAAAGAATTAATACTGTCCCTTGTTTCTATTACTTTAGGCGCGCGCGCACACACACACACACACACACAGTATATTTTATATATATATATATATATATATATATATATATATATATATATATATATATATATATATATATATATATATATATGGATCAACTTTGATCCAGTGATTTTACACAGAAATTCGTGACCTCACTTACGCGAAAGTGCATTTTTTCGAAAATGCACTTTTGTGTAAAAAGAAAACCAAAATAAAAAACCACACTAAACACAACTATGCAGGAGGGCACCCCCACACCACCCCTACTTTAATATTCCCACGCCGAGATCGCACTACAGTGGGGAAAAGAGAATATTCCCTTATCCCCACTGTACCACAATCTCAGCAATAGTTTGCTTAGTTGTACATCAACACTAAACACTGATGTACAACTAACATTACATGCAAACTGCATGTTTTTATTTCCTTTTTTTTTTTTTATTTCTGTTTTTACACGGAAGTGCATTTTTGAAAAAAATGTACTTTTGCGCAAGTGAGGTAACAAAGTATTAGTTTAAGGGTATTCACACTTGTGTAACCAGCTTATTGTATGTTTTTATATTTTTTATATGTTTTCCCCTAAAATATTTGTTTTTTTCAATTGAATTGTACAGGTTATAGGTCACATTAAAGTTGGGAAAAGTTTCGAAATGATTTATTGTGGTTTCACTTTTTTATATCACAAAAACCTGGCATTTTAAGAGGGGTGTGTAAATTTTTATATCCACTGTGTGTGTGTGTGTGCATATATATATATATATATATATATATATATATATATATATATATATATATATATAAAATGTGTACACACACACACACACACACACACACACACACACACACACACACACACACACACACACACACACACATATTTAGAGAGAGAGAGCAAGAAAAAGGAGCCAGGAATCAGTCTATGTCATGAAGTCAGTGTAGGCAGGCACACCTTGCTAGTAAAAAAAATTGTGATTTGCTGCCTCTGAGCACAGTCCACAAATCACAAAAAGTAAAAGTGAGCCATCTCACTAACATGCCTATTTATTTATCCAGGAAAGTGGTTCAACAATTAATAGTCAGTAGACAATACTGATGAGTTGCACATATGAAGATGTTTAATACCTCCATATATTGGTTATTTCCTGTGACACATTAAGTTATCAAATCTCATTTAAGTGTTAAGGCTTCTACTACCATTTAAAGTATACAACAGTGAGTAGGTATTTTGCTGTATTCTGTGATACCAATAGAATCTAGTGAAAAATGTTTCTGATTTTTTTGTAATACCTGTCAAAAGCTAAGACTAGCCATTCTCGTATCTTTACATCATTCTCAGACTTATTAACCAGAAGTATATCTCTAATATGTTGTTTATCTTTTAAAGAAAATGTTTAATTTTCCAAGCCTTTTCATAGCGCAATACTGACACTGCATTTATTAGCATCATAAACTTCATCTATAACATTTCAGTGAAGATGACCTATTCTGTGGCTACAAAATAGAATATCTGTTTGTTATCTGCTGGAAATGCACATGGGTATTACAAGACAATGTTTTTTTCTGATGTGACATTTTTTGTTACAGCTCATATTACATTTAGCCTTATTTACCAAAATCTGACACTGGTGGTTAAAACCTGAAATTGTTGTCCACCGAAAGAACTAGATCTCTTTTATTACTTCAACACTTTGCAACCTTGCTATCAATTTTATATGCAAAATTAAACTGCTGCTATGCAAATACATTAATGCTAATTACATTAGTGTCAAGTGTATTCCTATACCAAAGGGGCTTCCTGAACACTAAGTGATAGTACCACAGCATGGAGATAATCAATTCAAAGACCAAAGTCATAATGCAAAGTAACAGTCAAAACAATGTATACAACTGCTGTGGATGTTCATACCAATGTGTATACACACACACACACACACACACACACACACACACACACACACACACACACACGCACACACACACACACACACACACACGCACACACACACATACACACACATACACACACAGCATAAAATAGGGTGCACAATGGAATAAAGAGAAATACACATACAACAGACGAAGAAAAACAGACAATGCACAACTATAACTCTACTGCTTATACAAGACGAGACAACAAGCCTGAACAAATGCAACATTAATACCATTTTAGAAAGCAAGATAGTTTAATTTCTATATAAACTGACAACTAATGCATCTAAAAAGCTAAAACTTAAATATATGCATATAATTGTATGGGAAATGTTAGCACAATATAGGAAACAGTCATAAAAGATTACCTAAAGGTACGCAAGGAATATGAAAGAGCAGCAATTAAGGCTGGCAAAAGTAGAAAAATCTCCAGTAGAAAACAGCAAGTTACTGTCCTTCTTCAGACAATGTTGGAAGACTTCAAATGAAAACATTCTAAGGACACATACTTGACAGGTGAAGCTCAGAACAGGGCAAGAAATACAATGTGTGGTTACAGAGAAGACAAATGCATGACTTTAGCATATGTTGTCAAGAAGAAAGAAAACAGTAAAGAGCTGTGAAAAATGTTTAAATACTACAGGGTATCAACAGAGTCCAAACAATGATCATCTTTCAAAATAGAGATTTACGTGAACAAGACAACAGAATCAAGACAAACAGTAGGCAGCTCATGGGAAATGCAGGAGAGTATTGTTTCACAAAAAATGTGGCAACTGACTACAGCATCCCACCTGATGACACATTGTAGTCAAGATAAAACAGATGTGAGTGATGGTATCTGAAATTAGCTACTTTTTAAGTAGGATTTCCCACTTATCCATTACTTACTTAGTTATGGAGATGGGCAGAACAGGCTGATGAAGAAGCCTTCTTTTACTATTTGAATCTGTATTTCTCTGGTTAGGGCAACAAAATCAAATTGTGTCATAAACTGCATTTTAGGCCCATTTACAAGGCTGTAGAAATAGAGACAAATCAGATATCAATAAAATCAAGGTGCATGCAGCAAGATGGTAAAGTGTCAGAAAGATCTACATTAGCAATCTGATGGAGAAGCACAATGTCAAATCAAAAGAATGATAGTAATGTACTGGCCCGACATTGTCAAATATTTCCGGCCCACATTTTTAGATATAGAGTCCTTCAGATCCTATATCCCAGCAGACGGGAGGGTGATACATTGGGAACCCTGGAATTATATGAGTTGAGATGGATTTTAACACTTAGGGCACATATAGAACCTGGCCTCAATACATCACTTAATATCAGACCTGCTCTTCTATGATCCTTCTGCCTCCCTATAACATAGGTTATGGCTTGTATAAAGTTATTGCATTTCTTATAGTGCCATGAGGTGAACTCTGAATGAGTAGTTGGTTTTTGATGGGTTGCATCCACCTCTAAGAAAGATGGCTATATACTGTTTTTAGAATTGTATAATGTTGTTCAAAATGCTCCATTATTGGTTTTAGATAACTAGAGCTCTCATATAGTAATGATTTTGCTTAGATGCTTTTGCTAGGTGAAGACATATGCATACATGTCATTTTCTTACGTTTCCTGTTCATCGTTTTTCCCTTTCCTTCCCTCTCCTGCACTCCTTCCTTCCACTCCCCCCTCCCTTCCCTTCCATTCCTTCCTTCCCCTTTCCCCCCCTCCCCCCCTCTTTCCCCTCCCCCTTCACCTTTTTGCCCTTCCTTCCTCTCTCCTCTCCCCTTTTTTATTATTCCATCATTCCTTCTCTTCCCATCTCGTTCCGATATCTATTTGTCTTTCTTTTATTATGTTTTTCCATTTCCCCCCCCCCTCCTCTCTTTTCCTTCTTTCCTTTGTTCCCTTTATTTTGTTTTACTTGCTAGACACTCATTCTTTTTAGATCTGTTTTCATGTAGATGTGGGGCAAAATATATATACATATTCAATGTATTATTTATATTCTATCCTTACATTGTGATCTAAAACTTTGAGTATAGAAGCTGGTAGTAATGTGTTGATTTTGTTTAATTATGAATATGTTATAGACATTTATCTAAGAAATAGATGTCCTAGAGTTTTTTGACTACATATGGAATGTTGCTAAGTTGATATACTATGCTACCCTACTAACACAATATATGAGTGTCCGTGAATGGAGGTTAATTTTATTTAACTGCTTCACAGTAGGATAGTATTTTATGAGTTATACCATATGATCACCATGGATGGTTTTTATACTACTGGTATATGATGAGCGGTGAGATAATGTTTCATATATTTTTTAACTATGATAAAGGTTTTATAGGATATATTTGATAAAGTTTGTCCTCTCTAAATTGATAGATTGGACTTGATTTACCCGCCAAAAAAGGCTTATTAACTAGGGCGTGAATATGTGTATATAAACTGGATTAATTCTTCTTTTCATTGTAACCTGATGAAGCGCACTTGTTAGGTGCGTGAAAGCGCTCGTTCTGTTTTAAAATAAAAGCTTTTACTATCGTGGTGGCTCCAGTGATTTGTTGGAATAGAAAAGAAGCACAATGTCACTGTGAAACACTTTGTGAAAATGAATCATATTTATTGTGCTGCATTCTGGACAATTATACAACTACCCTATAAATTGATGGAGGCAGCAGAACACATAGCTGTGAAACAATCCAGCAAACACTTTCTTTGGTTACCCATAGTGATGCAATCAATGCTCAGTTTTTCTGAGACAAAACACAAACAGGGTAAGACTATTTAAGTAATAAGATAAACAGCACAGGAGATATCTGGATAACAAGCCCGCGCTCTGTGGTGTGATTCAATGTACACAGACCTCTCAACCAATCAGGGACAAATTTCAACAGAATCAGGGACAAGTCAAGAAAAAATCAGGGACAATCAGGGACACTTTTAAAATATTAGTGCTATTAACTTGAAACATTGACAGAATCAGAGCATATGAATTAATACACATTTTCTGAAGTAAAATAAGTCTATAACTCTTAATTATTGTCATTATTCATTAAGTGTAATTCACCATCTTTCCTCCAAAAGTCACTAGTTTTAGGAGGGGTTAAGAGGGACAGAGCTAAAATTTGAGTCAAAATCAGGGACAGTTGCGAGGTAGGAGTACAGTATTATATTGTTTCCATAGCTCAGCATGTCTGTCCACCCATGACATAGATGCATTTCATGTGATGTGCATTTTGTGTTACATAAGGATGCACAGTACAGCTTTACATCCTCTGTCTCTGAAATTAAATGGGTTTCGGATCATCTAAATAAGGTTTATGTGCTACCCTCTTGCAGAATTCAGAACGTGCATAATCACATTTTCATTTCATAGTCTGAATAATATGTGCATGAACATACTTGTCTATGCAATAAGCACTTTGCCTGTGCAAACCATGTTCATGTTAAGTTTAGACAGAAAAATCATATTCCACAGTGATTATCAGTATCTCATTTTATAGCAAAATGCATGACTGTAGCCCACACTGCAAGTTGCACTGAAGGTTTTAGCTTAATGTTGCTGGACTGCAGTAAAACTGCCTGTGCAGTCAAAGGGATAGTATGTGCTGTGGCCTGGTGTGAGCAGTTTAAGCACCACGACAGATATATCTATGAAAGTGTTCCCTGGATGGTTTTAGCCAGTGCGGACCTAAAGGAAGGAGCAGCAGTACACATATGTGACATGACATGAACATCAGGGTATAAATGAACAGGGAGAGCATCAGTACACATATGTGACATGACATGAACATCAGGGTATAAATGAACAGGGAGAAAAAAAATTTGGTCTTAGACTGGTGCGTGTTATAAAATTTGATTAGATAAAATAAGCAAATATTAGTACGGCATCACAGCCATTTATGTAGCTACACATAATATAGCAAAATAGATATGTACATGTGCCAAATGTTCCATGAACATACTGATGGATTATCTGTAAGCTTTTGTGTAGCAAGCATGGGATATGCCACTCGAGAATAGTGTACTACGTATACAGTCTGAACTGTTTGTTGAATAATCCAGTGATCTGTGGACCTGTCCCAAGATAATACCATAAAACAGTGTCAGAAAGTGCAATTATGAGGCACATATATCAGTATTGTGATAAAAAAATGTTCACATGTAGAAAAAATAGCATATGATTGTTGAGAAGAGCAGAGGACAAGAAACAAAGAGGATAGTGCTACACAGATTTAGGTAATGGCAGCTGTCAGATGGTGTTTTCATCTCACATATAAATAAGCTGTTACCAGGCTAAATGTTTAATGGGCTCAATAAACAAGCTTTCCTACAACCATGTGTGTCAAAGCAGGAAGACCACCATTTCTAATCCACGCGTGAAAATATAACATATAAGCAGTATATACTATGCTTTACTCTTTCTTCTGGCTTTCAGTTTGATCATCATATCCTGGACAACCTATAACAGACATATTCTCTTACCAGTCTATCTAGTGAAGCAGATAGTTACAGCAACAGTTAGGGGATGTGCAGTTCTCTTCACCTGTGTGGAGTGTTAATATCCTAGCTGCTTCTCATCATCGGTGGCTACCTCTTGTGACCTGCAATGCTTGGATACTCAGTATATGCATCTACATGCTAAACTCCTATTTCTCTGCTATAAAATGGTTGGCACACCTAAAAATCCACCAACTTCTGTTTCTGCTTCAGTCACCACATATCCTCCACTTTAACTGATGCCCATGTAGCGGGCCTGCCACTTACCTTTTCATGGCATTACCACTCCACACCCACCCTATCCCAGCCAGCTTCTGTGACACCTGGGCTTGCTAGCCACTGTTTTCATTTCCCACCACTCCACATTCATACTGTTTTATAAACAATCTGCATTCCAACCAGGATATGTGGCACTTCCTTGCTTGCATCTTTCACAACAAGACTTTTGCTACAATAAAGGTAATGTGAGAAATTGCTATTATTTTATTACCTAGAATTTAATTCTATGTAAGTATATAGACAAAGCTACGATGACTTCACATTTTTATTTAACATGGATTTACAAGTGTACATGTGGTCCCTTAATTTTTCACTTACGCCCAAATTCTGCTCTCACCACATGCAGTAGCAGCAGGCTGTATATTATGCTTTTTAGTATGTTGGACATAACATGCCAAACTCCCAGGCTCTGTACATGGCAGGCTTTGGTTTAACTGCAGCAAACATTCACAAAATTGTAGTTCAACTGATCAGGAAAGTGACTGCACATTGGGCCAGCCTGTGTATTATGTTTTTTTACTAAATATAGCAAAACCAAAATTTAATGAAGAAGGCGCCTTCTCTACAATTACAGGTATATGGGATTCACAGGGTATTTCTTTATTTCAAGGGAGATTATCCTGTGCAAGCTCAGTGATGTGTGTTTGATGAAGTGGGCCTCAATGAAACTATTTATCTTTTACTCAAGAGATTTGGTGACCTCAGATGCAGCTACATTAGTTAGGGGATGCAGGGGCTCTACTATACATGACATATTGTATTGGACTGGATAATCAATCATAAAATGAATCATATCCAGTCTGTAACTAGTAAATGCAAAGTTGTGCTGGCTTCTCACATGCAAGCTATTTTGTACACTGACGTATTATAATTTCCAGTACAAGGACAGCCTCCCTGTCCATCACGTGCCTCAAAGTCATTTGTATTCTCTATCAGTGCTCCATTCAAATGTCACATTACTTACCTATTTATAATACCTGCATCCTGCCAGCTCTTCCTTTTGCTTGGAAAAAATGTCCTATTATCCCCACCTTTTAAACAGTAATGAAACCTTCCCCACAAGTCACAAACACTCATCTTTCTGGCATGCCCTTAAAAATTGAGTGATTGAATATTTTATGGCTTTCTGTTATGTCTGCCCTACAAAAACACAGATTCCAAACCAATCACAACACTGATGTAAATGGCTTCTCTTTAAAGATGTCCTACATTCCTTGTGTAGAAACATTTAGGTCACCTCTGCACAGTTGCTTTTTCTGTGGCTTTCCATACAGTTGAAAGAACCTTAATGTTAATTTAGGTACCTCACTCAAAACTAGGTCTTCATCTGAGCAGAAATAAGCTAACAATCCCCAAGTAGTCTTTGCCATTCAGGATACCTCATCAATTATATTTTATTTCTGCCTTCTTCACAAGCTGGGTCATTTCTGAAAAATGTCACTTATCAGTATACCTTCCACCCTTAAAAATAAATAAATTAATATAATTCTCAGGGTCAATCTGGTGACAGAGCTGGCTGTCAATTTTTTATTGACATAAGAGAGCTTTGTACAACTTGTTATATAATCCTTACGTATGCAGATATGTTAGTCTCCATCATTGTTCTGTTATGCATAATGCCTGGACGTATCTTCATAGTTTTTGGTATCTGGCTTAGCTTGATTGGCCAGTAAAAACTGATTAGAATCCCGTCTTAATCACCATGAACTAATAAAATTTCCTGATCTTTTATTCAGATATGTACACTTAGCAGCGAGGATCTTCATGTTAAGGATCCTACCCTATAGGCTAAATAGGTCAAAGGTGAGTAAAACTGGAGTTACTGGAAATATAGAGAGCTGGGTAGATTACTAAATCCTGGAATCAAGTGGCAGCAAAGTGCACACACAAGTGTGTATGAGAGGTATGCATTACAGTAAAAAATAAACCAAAGAAAAAGTCCTTCTCAATAGCCATACCAAGTCCCTCATATTCAGGATGAAATCTCAGAACAAAACCCTACCTAGCATTATTCTAGGTGCAGCTTTGGATTTGGTCTTTTCCTTTGACTGACATCTAACAACCTAAAGAAATTACTGAGTGATTCAGACTCTTTAACACTCTCCTATAATATATCTTCTTGTACAGAGTTGCTGCACCGAACATAATCTTTTCAAATGCACTTCAGATGAGGTGAAATGCCCAAAGCATATTACAACAAATTATTACCTTGTAATTCAAAAGCTCACTCTAGCCAGTGTGTATTCTAGTCACTTCATCTCAATTAAAAAGTCTTCAAACAGCTGGTCAAGGAGTAACTGTGTAATGTCTACCTTGAAAAGTGTGTGCTTAAACATGTAGATGACTAGGCATGAAATTGTCTCTATGACTACTGGCCTAGTATGTTCTTACGTTTCTATATTCAACTGATTATAAATAATGGCAGTATTATTTTAGTGCACCTAAGACATCTTCCATGTCACAATAGTAGCTTTAACAGCACTTCTCTGCCAAGTAAATTAATTTCCAATAACCTCATCCTTTACATATATTCAGGCTACAATCGTGTATAATGGGCAACCCCTGAAAATTTCTGTATTCAATAGTACTTTGCCTGCAATAAATATTTCCCACTGCACTCCAGTTTAGTCCAACTTTGTTTTGTTCAAACATTACATTTACACTAAAGATTTAGTTGTTGTGTCTTTCAGCTTTTCCCGGTTAGGGGTCACCACAGCGGAACTCCAGTCCGTTAATGATTGGTAGTTGATTTTTACGTGCCGAGTTGCCAGCCCTGACGCACAATCTTCAACGAAGGTACACCCATTCACGCATGTCTCCACGCAGAAGACGCTGTAGCTGAGAACTGAACCAGACAGCATCTTACTGTGAGGTGACAACGCTACCGCAGCACCACCACCGAAATGCTAATATCTGTACAATGCTAATTTATTACTGAACTCTTGCAAGCCGTTAGAAATGTAAAATGAATATGCTTTTCATACTAGATTTTTTTATTTATTTTTTTTATTTAATAAACCACTGACTCTTGAATTTATGAGGAAAAAGAAGAACAATTTAAGAAACTCTGAAACATTGAATAAATGCTATTTGTGATCTGTAGTGGTAATAATAATGGCTGAGAAGCAAGTATACACTAGAATAGGTAGTTAACCAGTTTAAGGCTAATGAGAGAAAGAGAGAGAGAATACAACTATTTCAGTGTTGAAAGATGTCTGATACCAATATTTATTTTGGCAACCAATTTTCTTTGTAATGCAATGTGCCATTAATGTAGTTTTGAACTGTATTCCCTCCATTATCATCACCTTATAAACAGTTTTAACAGAATAATATCCTCCCACAAGAAAAAAAGTTTAATATTTTTTCAGATATTTTGCACACATCATTTAGCAACTACAGATGAACTCATAAGCTGATAAAATGCACTCCAGATTCAGGGGTTCAGTAACAGGTCAGGCTGGCATTACAGAAGGATGAGCTCTGACACTTGCATAGCATTGCCCTGATTAAGCCAGCATTTACATTAACATGATAAAGTTTCTGCACACTGACACAAATTGAGAAATCCAGGACACATCACTGCTCCAAGGAAAGGAAAAGAAGAGCCAAGCCTGACCAATAAATCAGCTGCGTCTAATAATAACCAAAGGGGGTTCTTTCTGAAGAATCTTTAAACAGAGTAGCTCCTTGGGCATATAGAAATTGCACTTCCAAGGAGACCTTCAGGCTGTGAATCATAAGAAAAATATTCAGCATGCATTTGCAGAATACAGGTCATATAAGAAATGAGGCTTAGAATGCATAGTTTCAGAACAGATTTTATAAGGGATGTGGGAACTTGGCTGATTTCTACATTTTAATTTACAAAATGTAGGTACAACTCAGACAGGACTTTATTTCCAATTCATGAATACTTCTGAAATAACAAGAACACGTGTTCTAAAAATTCCACTTAATTGTCATTGGGTCTTTCTGAAAAGACAGTGTTGTATGTTTGTCTTAGAGATATCCACTTCTTGTAAATAAAGTGTCAGCAATTAAAAAAAGATGCCACTAAAAACAAAGTTAAAACACACACAAAGGTTAGTGCTACACAATGACAAATTCACATTGATTAGAAAAAAAAACTATGAAACAAAAACATCACATTAAAAACAATAGCATTCAGTGAGCCAGGTTTTACAGAAAGAACAGATCCAATCAAAGCTTAATTTTTTAAATACAGAATAGTACTGAATTAAACACTAAATATCTGTATTAAGAATTTAAATTAATCTGATCTTCTGTTTTATATCTAATTAATAAGGTTTTTGTATCACCAACACTTCTCTCTCTCTTTACAACTTGCAAACAATGAGTATAAAAATACTTTTGACATGACATAAGACGCCTGCAAAGCCTAGGCACTTTAGAAAATATTACAGAATAAATCTTAAACATTACATATTAACTTATTGCATTTATATTTTTAATCCCTAATATTCATCTGTTGTTTTGCCTAAATAAAACTAATTTTACTTTGTTTTACAGTGTTAATAGTGTTCCAAAAAATTTTGGAACACTATTAACAAGATACTTTATCCTGGTAACCCTAGTTCTCCTAACCCTTACCCTAATAACACTCCCTAGGAGACCGCCACTGCTCTTAACACCTACCTCACTGACTCCAATAAGAAATTAATGCAAAACAACACCACCTCCATCTCTCTCATCCCCTCCCTCACCTCAGACAATCACCTTCTCACTTAGACCTGTCCCCACTGCCTAGATAAAACTCTCTTCTTAGCAAGCTTAAGCCTTGTTCTCCCTCTGCTGATTACCTGCCACCCTACTTCCTTAAACTTGTTGCTAGCCCTGTTGCTTACCCTGTGTCTCAGTCCTTATAAACCGATCTGTCTAGGAAACTTCTGTCCCCACTAGCTGGACACAATTCTATACCATACCTATTTATAAGGGTGGACACTCCACAGACCTCTCTAATTTCTGGTCCATAGCCATTGTATCCCCCCTTTCTAAACTACATGAAAAATGTATACACAAGCAACTCCTGGAATATCTCCTACAGGAAAATCTTGTTACAACCACACAACATGGTTTCTGCCCCTATCACAGCACAACTACTGCTCTAATCTCTTTTTGTCTATTCTTAGATCTCTCCAAAGCATTTGATACTGTCGCCCATCCCAAGCTACTCTCCATACTGTCTGACCTTGATATCATTAACACTACCCAGAGCTGGTTTTCCAGCTCTCTCTCCAACAGACAGCAGTCTGTCAATGTCTCTCTTCCTGCTCACCTTTTCTCCCTGTCAACACTAGTATACCTCAAGACTTTTTTCTCTGACCATTGCTATTTAACATTTTCACCAACTCTCTCCACACTTCCTGTCCTTTCTCCTCCCTTATACAATATGTTGATGATTCCACCATAATCTCCACCTCAGACACTCTCTCTAACCTCCAACATTAACTCAAACTTCCTTCTACTCTGTTGAAAACTTGCTAACAATCAGCTCATATTTAATCCCCCACAAAAAAAAAAAACAGACAAACCTCTTATTCCTACCAAAATCCCTTTCTCATCTAAAATCCACATTTACCATCACCCGACTCAACAGCACTGTCAGACTCACACACTAAGCTATTGGGAGCAATTATCAACAACCAACTAAAATTTAATCTACACATCCCTAATTCCATAAAGAAGACACACCAAAAACTAGGGCTACTTTAACAAAACTAAGTACTTCACCAATGAGTCCAGTCTCTCTCTTGCTTATGCCCATGTTCTTCAAACTGTTCGCTATGCCTCTCCATTCCTGACCAACTTACAATCCTCCCTTAAGACCAAGCTGGAACTTGAAATAAAGTTGCTAGATTCACCTCCAATCAGCCCTACAAACTCACACCACTGCTATTCCCTAAAAGCTCTCAATTAGTTAGAATTTCCCCATCAGCTATTAGCACCTCAACTCCACCTTATTTAGAGCATCATAGACAAACCTACCTTCTGCCTTGCCATCTCCTACCTTATCTCCCTGTATACTCCCAACCACTCTCATTGAAGCTCAGATCAATCCTCCTTAGAAATCTGTAAGCCAAAAAGAACAACAGGGCAACACTTACAGAGCTACTCTGTTGCCTCAGCCTGGAAAAAAACTCCCCCTGAATATCAGATCACTACGCCATATTCAAAACTTCAAAAAGGCATTAAAAGAAACCCTTCTAAACTCATGGACCTGTACATGCCAAAACCATAACTAATCTCTCTCTCTCTACTCCCCACTTCTACCCAAGCCTCTTGCTTTACTGTCTATAAACTACAGCAATCTATACCTTAGGACTGCAACCTTTTCTTTTTTTTTCAGCCTTCCCACAGCCTTCTGACTTCTACTTCTCTCCAACCTGTGCTCTATAAGGTTTTACTGTAACCACCATAGGCTGTTCTATTAGCCTTTATATACCTGACTGTATCCTATTTATGCCATTGTATGGATGATCTAAATTTTTATTTAATGTATTTATTGATTGTACATTTGATTACCAGAAAAGTCCGACTACACACAAGTACTTTTTCAGTGGAGACCTGGGGAAAAATGTTCTACATATAACTCATATTAATAAAGTACAATTTCACAGGTACAGAAGCATAACACTATACATTAAATCATATTAGGATAATAATAAAACTATGATTAAGACAAGTACAAAGATTAAACACCTTAAGCTGTATAATTAAATAACATCCAGAATGAAACAGTATTATAATAATATAAAGTATTCACAAAGTGTCTATACTTACAAGGAGGAGTAAATGTTGGGAGGAAGAGAGAGGTATGAAGCAGGAGACTTGCATGACAAAGAGAGGTCTACTATTGTACAAGTGTTTGCAATATGACTAACAATGACTGAAAAAATATTACCCTTTGCTATTATTTTAAGATTGTTAAATTACGATGAATAATACCAAATTTGTATCTCCCATCTGCTGATGGAGATGTTGCTATACTGTAAGCTTTTACCTTATTTCAATTACATTTATTAAACACACATTCCTTTATCTGGCATGTATATAGTTTTACTTGTCATAAGTAGTGACCTCCTCTTCTCATTATGTTTTGTATGGGGTCCCCCTGGGCCACCACTGAAAATGGGCTAAGGCTCATTCGGACATACCTGGCCAACAAATGTCAAAATAAATAAATAAGTAAAGTCTGCTATTCTCAAATTTTCACGATATCGAATATAAAGTGATTGAGCAAGTTTGAGCAATACCCAATCCTTTTGTTAGATCTTCTTTTTTCATCCTTGGCCAACAACGCTCTTCCACTTTTATTTATTTATTTTTACACTCATTTGTGTAGTGCCCATATCTCACAGCTCTCTCTCTAAATGTACTAGGAGGTGCTCATCCAATTACTACTGACAGTTTGTCTCAAAGCACCATAATGCATATGACCCGAAGCCAGGGCAAGAGGTAAGTAAGGGGAAGGCCATCATTCAGGCAGTCATAAAAGGGTACTTATTTTATAATTCAATTCCTCACAAACCACGAACACCTGTCAGGGGTATATGTACGGCTACAATACTGAGTATTCAAGCTCACTCTCATGCATGCTCATGCTGAATATAGCTTATGCTAATATATTCCTGCTTCAGATTTCCCACGCTGCCTGACAAGCCTGACTTGACTGTGTAACAGCACACCAATTAGTCTGACTGTCTTCCTTCCCTTCCACCCGTTCCACCCCAGGACAGACAAGTCAACATTGGCTGCTCACTCCACATTCCTTTCCTAGCCTCTGGTGCTACAGGTTACTAATTAATCCCTGGTCATCTGCGTCAGAAACCAGACTTTATAACAGTGCTCTGTGCCACAAATAACTATGTAATAGTTTATACGATACAGTCTTTCTATAACCATTTGCATTTTCTAAAATGTATCCTTATATGACTACAGGTTACCACGCGTCAGGATATTCAGTTTGTTTCCTTCATACAAACTGCAGGCTACCATGATAAATGTTTCCCTAGGTGTTGTACATAGCAGGACTTGGATATTAAGAGAGTTTTGATGTTATGTGGTACTTGTATGATAAGTTTCCTAATCTCCAGTTTTAGTAAGAGTAAGTATGTGAATGATTAATTTATATGCTGTATAACATTCATTATATTCATTCATTGCATGCTCCGATTTCCTACTGAATCCAGTTCAGGGTTGGGGGTGGGGGGTGGGAAGAGCTTCTCTCGACACTCATTACGCAGGATGTGAACCAACTGTTTCTGAAATGGGCACCAGCAAATCACATGACATTGTTACTGTCACATATCATGTACACTTAAAAGCTGTAGGAATGCCAATTCAATAGCAACATGTGTTTAGGTTTTGAGAGGAATCGGAGTACCTGGTGAAAAAAGCAGACACGGGCATGAAATGCATATTCTGCAAGGAAGCTCCCCAAGCCATGAACCAAACTATAGAACAAAATGCTATGAGGAAACAATGCCATCTGTTGCACCGCTCTTAACTTTTCACAGTACAACTTCAAGACTCGGTAGGCTAACTGGCTTAGACATGCCAGCTTGTTTTCATTTCAGTGCATTTCCAAAGCTTACAAAACTCTATTTATATTCAGAATTACTTTAAGTGCCATTATGTAATGGCTATTGCATTGTCATATGGTACTTAATACCTTCTGCAAGGTTTCTGAAATCAAGTACTTGGCCATGCTATGGACACAGTGGAAAATTGAAGACCAAGTTCAATTTAAATATTAATGACAACTGCATTAAATTATACAATTATTTCAAACTATGAGTCATTATATTTACACACTGCAGTAGCTCCTTGAAGCCGAAGTGCTTAACTGCAAAAATAGGTTCTTGGAATGTCACGTAATCAAAGGCTTTAGGTTCTGGCAATATAATGTAATCACAAGCATATGTTCTGGGAATACAATGTAAATAGCTGCAGAATGTTCACTGTTTCTTAGTAAGCTGTTGAAGATTCAATATCTTTTATTGAGTACATCTACTTTTTGTTGTAAGGTTATTTAAATGGAACTTACAAATCTGAAAACCCTTAATACACAGCCTGACCTTGAAAAAGAACCCAGAGTTCAATTATGCTGATAGAGAAACTTGAAAACACAACCCTTCCCTCCAAGTAACTTTTTGCATGATACTATTTGTGTGTATCTTTCAGACAGCACTTGAGAGTGACTGTCCTTCTTAACAAACAGCCCTTGCAGATATAAATTAGCCCAACTGCTGAAGCTTTGTTTCAGCAAGGTTTTCTACTCCACATTGACACCACTATAAAATCAGCTTTATCTTACTGGAAGAGTCTTTTTCTAAACAAAATATATAGAACTGTGCAATATAACTTCCTAATTTCAAAGGACAGAGCTATAGCTAGATAGTCCTCAAATCCACCTCAACTCTAGAGCAGCAAAATACGTCCTGCTGACAAAAAATATGCTACAATTTAAATAAAATACAAAGCACTTGAAGCATGTAATTCCTGATCACAAAACCATTATCAGCATTAATTTCCTTACCAACATTCAGGAATGTAGATATGGAAATAAATGCCAGTGTTGTACTACTGAACGATCAGCATTTACTGACTGTACCCCCTCAACAATTTGCATCTGGGGCAACTGCTTCTTCATCCCACCATAGGTACACCTTTGACGAGGGGGTTCTGCATGTACAACTTTTCTTAAATACAGAGTTTCAGCATAAATATAAGCAAGCTAGTCACATCAAATAAAACACAGTTGATGCATTTAATAATGGCGAGCCTGATATCAATAAGTGATATTTAAATATTAACAAAAGGTAAACACTATAGGGCAAATCTAAACTAAATCAGATTTAGTTGGTCTCTGACTGCAGACTGTAAACAGGTTGTGCTGGTCATTAAAGGCATACTCTTTTCAGCAACCATGAGCCTCTGACTAGCTTGAGCTCCTCCCATTACCCATAACACCTCTATGTTAGCTAGCTTCTCCAGTTTGAGTGCAGCCAACAGACTACTGTAGAAAACATAGAGATACCAAGTATTCTTCATCTCAGCTGACAAAATGATTTGCTACAAAATAAATCTTGCTCCTAGACAGCTGAATATTAGGCCTCTGGTGCTCGTGCACTTCTCTGTAGATAATGAGGGTTTGATGGAAGATTGTTGGTAGGGTTACTTAAGTGTACAGAGACCAACTAAATCTATTGTGCAGCTAAGTGAATAAATTTCACATTTATCTTCTTCCAGTATGTACACTGTAAACAGGTGGACTGAATACCCAGTAGACCTTGGTGAAAATATGACAAAATTCCTTTTAGGGACAAAGCCTAGAAGGAGTCTCTAGACCTCAAAATGCCATGCAAACAATAATGCCTGGCAGAAGTATGTAAGGAATACCATGTAGCAGCTGCACATATTTCCTCCAGTTGCAAGTACTTCAGGAAAGCAGCAGACATTGTCTTTGCTCTGATAGTGTTTGTTTTGGGTTTACATGGCAAGGATTTTTGACTGGACTTACAGCAGAAAAGGATGCAATCTGAGAGCCATTTTGACAGATATAATTTGATTACTTTTGTTTTGTTTTTTACATGCTGGAAGGGAAATGAACAGGTAATTGTCTGTTCTGAATTACTCAGTTCTTTCAAAATAAAAAAGCTAAGTTGGCTATTCATGTCATGGGTAGATGGATAAACGGAAATTCACCCTGGGGTTCCACCTGTGACTCTCATAGACAGAGGCAATAGGTGCCGATTTTAGTGTTTGCTTGAACCAGACACCCTTGGGAACATGAGTAACTTGGTTAGGCTTGTAGGGGCCCCTGGGGCCATTAGCCTAATAACCTTGTATGATCAAGATAACGAAACTAGCATTCCCTTTATTAGAGTATTTGAGAAATAGTATGGGAACATTTCTGGATTGGTTCATGTTAGACTGAATTGCTGTTTTGGGTATAAAGAATGGATTAGTTCTCAGAGTGAAAGCAATGTATGAAAATTTATAAGAAAGGGCATGCATTTCACTTATTCATTTTGCTGAGGTGATAGCTAATAAGAATAACGTTTTCCAAAATAAAAACTTTAGGTCTGCTGTGTAGGCTGACTCAAACGGAAGCAATGCAAGTCTCTCTAGTATGAAGTTTTTGTCCCATGGGGAAGTTAGATAATGAAAGAGAAGCCTAGAATGAAAGGAACCTTTCAGGAAGGTTTTGCATAGTTTGTGAAAGGTCAGAGAGGAGGGTAATGAAAACCCTTTGTGAAAGGAGGAGGTAGTAGCCAAATTAACTTTAACGGAGGACAAGCTGGATACTGAACTGAAGATATCTGATTTACTTGGCTAAAAGATAAAAAACAGCAACAAAAACAGTTTTGCTCATAAAAGTAGAACAGGTTTTGTTAAAAAAATAAATGGGGAATGACTTTGGAGTGTTAACATGTGTGTGTGTGTGTGTGTGTGTGTGTGTGTGTGTGTGTGTGTGTGTGTGTGTGTGTGTGTGTGTGTTCTGTATTTACTAAATTTTATAGTTCACAAGTTACACATTCACAATAATCTAAGGCAAACTGATTACAGTCCATAAACAGTGTCAAATAGCCAGTACATCAGCAAATTGAATATTAATTTTAAACATCCATTTGCCAAAAAAATACCTTAAAAACTGACCAAAACTACTTAAATCTACAAAAAAAGTCTCCGACACAAAACAAGACTTGAGCCAAAATATAACATAAAATGATACAAATATAAAATGTTGAATCTAAGATAAATCTTGATTAGTGTACACATTTTATTAAACTGTATTTAGTTTAGATAAGGTAAAGTTAAGTATTGGAGGTCACCTATAAGAGAATATACCCAAACAGGAGGCAAAGAAAGATGCCCACATCACTCTAGCAGTACATATTAATTATGGTGGATGTCTATATTTGATATTTAAAGACACTTGTATAAGAGATTTCTTGGTGGACCCTGACTAGGTTAGTACCATGTTTAGTATAAAAATAAAGCAAACCTAAGATAAGTCATTCAGCATGGTTAGGAATGGTGCCAATTTATCGAACAAGGATGTTTTTATAATTGCCTTCCTTGCAATCAGTGATTTCACTTTAGTGCACTATATTCCAAAAGCTATGGGCGGTGTTGTCAGTCAATTGCCAATGCAAGGTAATGGATTATTTTGCCACTAGCACTAATATACGCACTATTAGATGTGGTGTTACGGGTCTATATTAGATCAGTGAATGCTTAAAAAAGCGAACTCTGGTTGATGGAACTTATGTAAGCGAAAGCTTAAAATATCGAAGCAACAGAAACCCAAATTTTTTCCTAGGGAAAGAATTTGGTTGTCCATTCCTGTTGCTTCAGTATTTTCAGTACTGTGGTAGAAAGTTACGGGTCGGGTTCAGGTAAGTTTGCGATTGCGTAGATGTGAGTGTCAGGGCGGGTTAGGTGAGTTAGGGTTAGGGCGCGGGTTAGGTATGTGTGAGGGTTAGGAAAGGTTAGGTGAGTTGGGGTTAGGGAGCAGGTGAGTGTGCGATAGTGACAGACCTTAGGGTTAGGGTTAAGGTAAGTGGATAGTTAGTGGTGTGTGTATAGTTTAGTGTAGGGTTAGATGTCAGATTTTAGGTATATGTGTGTGGATTGCTGTTTGTTTGGTGTGCTTGTGTTGTGTGTATGTGTTTTGGATCAGCGATTTTTTTCCCTAGAAAAAAAATTGCGGTTCTGACAGTTCAAGATTGTTAGCTTTCACTTACATAAATTTGATCAATCAGCGTTCGCTTTTTTAAGCATTCACTGATCTAATATAGACCCAGTGTTACATAGCTGGACATTATACCATGTTCTGCCAAATGTTCCTTGTCTGTTTCTATTATCAGATACATCAGGGATACCTGTTTTCCAGCACTGAAACTGATGAAGTCCAGGGCATCTCAAAAAATTATGCTCCCGTGTAGGGTCAAAATCACAGAAAAACTGCACCAGTTATGTCCACAAGAAACACTGAAAAATACTGGTCCGACTGGCTAAAGCACAATTCACTGACAAAATTCACAGATAACAGTGAATACTTGAGAGAAATATGCAAAACTTTAGCGTACTACTCCTTATTTCAACACTTTTGTCTCTTAGACTTCTTCAAAACAATTAAATCAACCATAGTTGACACTTTTATATAACCATAGCAATAAAACCATTAACCAATTAAACAATTATATAATTAAAACCACTTCATTTATTCAAACACAATCTTCTACCCTTTAAAAAACATTTGAGGATAATCTCATTTAACCGTTTTTTGTCAACTTTTAATTTAATTTGCCAATGTGTCTCCCTCTGTTCAACCATGTTTTTAAAATCTGCACATTTTAAATGAGAGTAAACTTGTTCTAAGATAGAAAACAAAAACTTCTTATAATTCCCACACTCAATAGAGTGCTTATACAGAGCATTGTTCTTGTCTACTTTTTAATAGCATACTGATGCTCTCTAATTTTCTCATATAATGGTTTAGTTGTCATCCCTATATAAAAAGCAGAGCAACCACTGCAAAGACTAATATAAACAACTCCTTCAGTTTTACATGTAAAAATTAACAGAGAATGTTAAAATCCACTTTCTATGTGAATTATTAGACATATTGTTAGATAAAGTCAGTGTGCCACACAGCCACAGCCCTTAAGGCTAAACAACACACCTAACACACTTGTAATAGGGGACTCTATTTTCAGACATACTGACGTCCCTCTCACCAGACTGAACAAGGAGAAGGTCTCTGTAAGCTGCCTGTCGAGTGCCAGGATCCGCCACATAACACAAGCACTCAGGTCACTCCAAAGCAAGTGCAAATATGACTCCGTCATTGTCCATGCTGGTGTGAATGACCTGAGACTTACCTCCCTGTACTACATGAAAAGAGACATAGAGGAGCTCTCTGATCATGTAGCCCAGACCGGTATGACCCTAACCTTGAGTAGCATCTTGCCCTCACCAAGAATGATGCCACAGTATATAGACAAAATGATCAATTTTAACAATTGGCTAAAGTATCGGTGTCATTCTAAGGGGATTCAGTGTCTGTCAGCCTGGAATGACATGCTTGACAAGCCACGTTGCTTCACTGGGGATGGCTTGCACCTGTCACCTCTGGTCTTTCAAATACTGGCTAAGGCTCTTGCCATCCCCATAGTGCCTTTTTTAGGCAAGGCTCAAAAGACAAACCCACCTCCATAGACAACACAAGAAAAAAAAAACTAAGGGTAATGCTGCTCAACGCCAGAAGTCTAAACCTCAAGATGCACGCACTCGAGGCTCTCCTCAGTATGGAGAATATCGATATCTGTGCAGTGACAGAGACCTGGTTCAAGGCCCCAGAGAGCACCCCAGCACTACCAGGTTATACCTCATACCATGCTTTTCAGTCCCAAAACTCAGACCAAACCACAAAAGGAGGGGGAGTATCCATATTCATCAAAGATACCCATACCTCCAGGTTAGTGGCACTACACGAAGCATCGGAGACCATCCATATACAGTTAACATTGGGCAAAACTGCCTTTCAGTTTGTAGCCTGCTACAGACCACCCTCCCAAACTCAGGAACCCCACTCGGCCTTCCTGAGAACACTGGAGAATATGAAGGTCTCTCCAAACAGAATAATATTGGGTGACTTCAACTACCCAAACATCGACTGGGAAAACTACTCAAGCCTCAACACCATTGCCCAATGGTTCCTAGAATTTATAAACTCAAATGCTATGGAACAACTGGTCACCACACCCACAAGAGGGGATAACATACTGGACCTGGTCATCACCAACATGGGGACTCTATGTTCCACACCAGAGGTATGTCCCTCATTGGTAAGATCAGACCATAAATTAATCTCACTGGACATCCATATCCCATCCCCACCCCCAGCCAAGGAAATCACAGTGAAAAAATTCTCAAAAGCAAATTTCACACTTCTCAAAACAGAGGTGGAATCCTTCAAAGCCACCGGGCCAGAGGAAAATACTGCCCAAGCAGCAGAATCCTTTACAAATGCATTCTATGGACACCTACAGGAATGCATGGATCGTGCTATCCCAAATAAAACCAAGACTCACTCCTCCAAAGGCAGGAGGCCAGTCTGGTGGACCCTGGCCATAAATAAGCTATACAACAGAAGGAGGAAGCTACTACATGATAGAGCAAAATCCCAAAAAGGGAAGGCATCTCTGATCAGTACTAGCAAGAAACTACGATCCCTCATAAAATTATCTTCTAAGGCCAGCTTCAAAAGAAAAATTGCACAAGACACTAAAGATAATCACAAGGCCTTCTTTAGTTATGTCAGGAATATGGGGGGCAACTCAGTACAAAATGACAAAAAATACACTGATCCCACAGACATTGCCAACATCCTGGCAGACAGGTTCAGTGCAACCCCCCCCCCCCAAAAGACCAAATGTCTATCCCAACAGAATGTAGCCTCCCTGACATCACAAATGCACAGGTGAGAGCTGCCCTCTCCAAAGCAAAAAACACAGCATCAATGGGACCGGGCTGCGTCTTACACGAGCTCCAAGAAGAACTAAACCCTCACATAAAGTCACTGTTCAATCTCAGCCTTGCTACAGGATATGGACCCAAGGAATGGCGTACAGCAACAGTGGTCACAACGGACCCAGGAAACTATCGCCCTATAAGCCTGACTAGTCTGGTCTGCAAAGCTATGGAGCGTATCATCATGGAACTCATAAACAAGGACATTGGTAACTTCCAGACACTGGATCCCACCCAATTCGGCTTTGTTAAGGGCAGATCTTGCCTCTTGAACCTGGTCGACTTCTATGAAACAGTTACCAAGGCCATAGATGAAGGGAAGGTAGTCCACACAGCCTAACTGGACCTCACAAAAGCCTTTGACACAATACTCCACTCGGGCATCATAAATAAGCTCACCAGCTTAAATATCGACCCCTATGTCACAAGATGGGTTGCAAAGTGGCTCAGGGATTGAACCCACATGATCAGTATTGCAGGTGCCATGTCAGACTCCAAACCAGTTACAAGTGGTGTCTCACAAGGCTCAGTCCTGGGACCTCTCTTGTTCGGTATATACTTCTCTGAGGTACAGGCTAATATGGGAGGACTATGGCTGACCAAGTTCCCAGATGACTGCAAGCTGGGTGCCATAATCGACTCTACGGCTGACACAAGCATCCTTCAAAAGGGCCGCACAGAGACAGATAACTGGTGCCAGAGCCATGGCCTTAAACTAAATGCCAAAAAGTGCATAGTCATCCTCTTCGGGAAAAACAAAGTGCCCACAAATTACCACATAGGTGGTACTCCATTAAGTACGGAAGAAGTAATTAAGGATTTGGGGACCCAAGTAGATAGAAACCTCTCTTTTGACAATCACATTGCCAGAGTGGTTAGAAAGACCTTCTATATAGCCCACCTTATCACGAAAGGGTTCACATCTAGAACAAGAGAGGTCATTGTGCTCTTCTACTCATCACTCATCAGGCCCATAATTGAATACAATGCCCCATTTGGGATGTACCTTACCCGACACCTGCAGCAACTGGAGAGGCCCCAAAAGTACCTCACCAAGAGGATCAAGGGACTCAAACAGATGCCCTATGCAGTTCGGCTAAAGAAACTCCAGCTCTACTCAGTTGCTTACTGCCTACTCAGAGGTGATCTATGCCTGACGTATAAAGCCATGTCAAACCTAGAATTAATGGACATGCACCACCTCAGGAAATCCAAATCCCTTAGAGCTACAAGCTCCAGGGACTTAAACCTCAGCACAGAAATAAATAGGACATGCTGGAGGGACAGATTCATATCCCAGATGCTGGAACAGAATCTCAGTCCATGTTAGGCAGAGCCCCTCACTGACCCTCTTCAAGAGAAATCTTGACGAGTGGATGGGAGATCATAAGTTCACCCCTGGGATCTCTTCTGTGTCCCTGCTAGACTGGGGCACAGTAAACTAACCTTAAAAGGGCTATCTTCTGTGACCTACTCTACAGAGGCACAGTAAAATGATCTAAAAGGGTGGTGAAAGCCAAACACACTCTGGCTAGGCTTGTAAATGCCCCAGGACAGATAGCCTAGTATAAACCTATGAACAATTTTTTCTTTTTTGAAGGTAAATATTATAAACAGATTAAGGGCGTAGCAATGGGGTCCCCAGATGCTCCCTCTTTTGCAAATGCAGTTATGGATTGGTGGGAGAGTACTGTCTTAAGAGTTTTTCATAGCATTTAAGATGGTCTATTACAAGTATTTTGTGGCTGACCTGCTTTTCATTCTAGGAGGAGACAAACAGCAGAATGACTTTTTTTGTCAATTCACTTAATGTTAAGTCTGATTTTCTAGAATTTATCAAGGGTGATGTTGGTTTGTGTATTAACTTTTTAGATGTTCATTTAGAATGGAAGAATGAACCAAAAACTTTTACAAGTAGTATACATAGGAAAAAGACATTTACCAACAGTTACTTAGATAATAAAAGTAACCATCCTATGTTTATGAAGAAAAATATTCCTAAGGGCCAGTTCATCCAGGCCAGTAGGATGACAAGTGATAATAGTCTATTCTATGAGGAAATTCGACTCATGATTGTAATGGTTATAGATAGATAACCTATGATCAAAATGGTCGGAACTAACTGCCCAGGATATTAGTTTAAAAAGACTAGAACTATATCCACAAATACTTATACATGGGTTTAATAAAAAGTCTAATGAAACAAAACATTCAAGCTATAATAATATAATAAAAAATCTAATTCAGAAAAACTGGAAAATTTTAGAAGGGAATGGAGAATTATTTAAAACTATAGGTAGTACTCCTAATTTTGTGTTTAAAAATCGACACAATCGTAAATCCTTATTGCAACATGACAACACGAAGTGCCCTCCCATTAATTTGCTCACTAATAAAACTAAAGGAGTGTTTAAATGTAGCACATGCAGATGGTGCAGGTTTTAGAATGGCCATTCATCTTGGTTAGTGGTCACTCAAGAAATTTAGAAGTCCCAGGACATTTTACATGTAAAACTGAAGGAGTTGTTTATATTAGTCTTTGCAGTGGTTGCTCTGCTTTTTATATAGGGATGACAACTAGAGCATTATATGAGAGAATTAGAGAGCATCAGCATGCTATTAAAAAAGCAGACAAGAACAATGCTCTGTATAAGCACTCTACTGAGTGCGGGAATTATAAGAAGTTTTTGTTTTCCATCTTAGAACAAGTTTACCCTGATTGAAAAGGTGGAGATTTTAAAAACATGGTTGAACCGAGGGAGACACATTGGCAAATTAAATTAAAAGCTGACAAAAAAAAACAGGGTTAAATGAGAGTATCAACATCAAATGGTTTTAAAGGATAGAAGGTTGTGTTTGAATAAATTAAGTAATATTTTAATTATATAATTGTTTAATTGGTTAATGGTTTTATTGCTATGGTTATATAAAAGTGTGTCTTTTAACTATGGTTGACTTAATTGTTTTGAAGACGTCTAAGAGACAAAAGTGTTAAAATAAGGAATAGTACGCTAATGTTTTGTGTATTTCTCTCAAGTATTCATTGTTATCTATGAATTTTGTCAGTGAATTGTGCTTCAGCCAGTTGGACCAGTACTTTTCAGTGTTTCTTAGGGTCAAAATCAGTAAGACTGCATCTTTAGCACATGGGGGAGGGGAGGTTAAGTAGATCTCCTAGATGTAGGTTATGAATAGTTTACTAAAGTATTTCAAGACATATTGCCACCACCCAGGTGAAGAGGAGTATTAACATCTTAAAGTTCAGAATCCTCATAAAGGTGCTCATGGAAAAGAGATACAGAATTGGCCTCTAGATACCCACTTTTCTTGGAACTTGGAATAATCTGGACTAGAAACCCCTTCCTTTTTGAAGGGGAGGGAGATTATGTTCTATTGTATTCTATTCCAGTAGCTCTGTAACAATAGGAAAAAAATAAATATGTTGGTTTGGAAGTACTTGTAGGATTGCATGTTGAACAGAAAAATAATGACATTCTAGTGTGTACCCTTTTTGAATGATTTGAAACCCAATAATTGCTTGTAATTCTTTGGAGGGAAGTAGACCAAGGTGGGTGGAAGAAAGGGTGGTAGTCAAAAGTTGGAATGCTTACCTGAAGAGAGTCTTTTCTCTGTTCTTTAAAATCTGATTGGATTTTTTTATCTTTCAGTTGAGTAGTCTTTTTGAGGTAGAAAGAATGTGGTTTGATATATCTATTTTTTTTTAAATTTTGCAACAGGCAAAAGAAAAAGTTGCTTGAACCCTGCATAATTCTACCATTTTTTTTTCACTTTTATTTTGAAAATCTCAGCAGAAAGGAGGCCAAAGAGGTAGTCTTCATCAAAAGCAGCATCTAAAAGTTTGACTTTGACATCCACTAGAAGTGAATGGAATCTTAACCAGGAAAACCTTCTTAGAACAGATCTGACCTGGAAGACGTACCTGTGATAGATATCGTATGCACACTTAATGGCGTGATGGGCAACTTCATACACAGAAGAAATCATATTTTAACGAAAAAATTCAGACACACCATCAGGGAAATGAGGATTACCTTTGGACAAGTTGTTAAAAATGGATAAGAGGAACCTGATCATATCCATTTTACAGTCAACAGTATGGAAAGCTAATGTGTCTGAAAGAGAGACTTTCTTTCTGAGCCTGTCCACTGCCTTACTGCCTTTATCATTAGGTAAGGCTTTGGTGAACTGAAAACGTTTAGAGGGTTTGTCTGAGTCTGTATAAATGAATGCAGGATTGGCTGTAGGATTTTCATTAAGGTACTTGTGGCTATCAGAAACTTTATAATACCTCTCAGGCATTTTGGTGCAGGTGTTTCAGACTCTGACGCTACAGAAGTTGAAATAAGTGCCTGTCCTCCAAAGTTTTAAACAATGCCAGGAAAGCTGAAAGCTTGTGAATTTTCATATGAGAGATAACCAGGGAATTGTTATGGCTAGGATTGTATAGGCCATAGGGCCGATAGCCTAGTACTAACCTATGAACCTATGAACCTATATACAGTAAACTATAGTGTCTTTTTTTGAAATTCAGAAATCTGTTTACCCTCCCAGTTAAAATGTTGCATCATGTTCTATATAGCGTCCTAAAAAGAGAAATCTTCTTTGGGATAGAGAGATGATAAACTGCCTTCATGTTCAGACTCGTACCCTGAAGCTGATTACAAATGAAAGACATAATTCAAAGGTTCAGAGTCTGGCTCAGAGGAAGTATCTTCCTCAGAAAACCCATCCCTCTTTCTTTTCAGAGGGTTAAAGGGTGTACATGCAAGAAAAATATGAGGGCTTTGAAAACCACTGAGAAAAGTCATGCCATTCCTATTGAAGATTTCAGGATAAAAAGTGTAGCAGGAGATGAGCGATTTGTTGGTCTTCTGCTTATTCCTTTTTGGGATTTCTAAAGAAACTGTATGTGAAAGGCACGGTCTCAGAAGGCTGTCCATCAGAGAAACAAGGAGATGCTTAAGTTCTAGTGCTTGAGGAATACCATCCAGTCCCCTGGAGATCACAAGCCTGGCATCAAAAATGACGAATGGTGCTTAGCTTTCCCTTGCTAAGACAAGTGGATCCTTTCATATGGCTGACAGACTGAGTTAGAGATGCAGTCCTGCTTCCTTTACTGGTGCCTAGAAATTAATGAAAATTTTCACACGCACACATCCCTCAGATAACTATATGTAGTCCTCATGCCAAGTTCTAAGGTTGTATGTATATTGCATAAGGAAGTAACACTCACACTTTTGCATACTGGCCAGATACACAGTATCCTTGGCAAGATACATCCCCTCTGTCAGCATTACTGCAACATCAAATGTGCCATGACTGACATAGCTTGTGATCTAAAGAAGGGTTTCAGTGGCAGCACTGTAGACTGGAACTAGTTCTTCAACAGAAATATATGCATGCAGCATACCACTGCTATCAGGTTATCATGCTATGGGATAAAATGGACCGAATAGCAACGAGTTTAAAGATGTATGCATAATAGAAGAAATAATTACCTGCTGTATATAAATGGCACTGCATCTGAAGGAGATGACCAGCACAGCTGTTAATCATTAGCAATGTTTTGAACTGACAGTAGTGCTGTCCAATACAGGACTGTAAGATGTCTGGGCTCCACACTTAGTAACATAAGGCACAGGGTATGTAAAATCTACTATGCAGGGATTGGTAGAAAGGACAAGACGGCAATGTATGGAGCAATAAACAATGCAGTTCTGAAACCTACTAATTTGACTAGTTCCTACTACCCATTTTTGAATACTAGTTTTCATAGGATCATAGGTGTGTACTAGGACAATGACCGCAAGGGCAGTTCATGCCTATTCAACTTGCTGGACTTCTTACAGAATGTAATCAAAGCAATGGATGAGGGCAAAATGGTTCACACTACCTACCTTGACCTGGACAAAGCATATGACTCAATACCTCACTCAGGCACTGTTAACAAACTCAAGAAATTAGGTATAAACCCTTATGACACCCAATGGATGGCCATCACCTCACAGACAGGACCCAGCAACTTAGAACTGAAGAGTCCACCTCTACAAGGAGGCTAGTCACAAGTGGAATCTCTCAGGGATTGGTCTCTGGACTGCTCCTTTTTTGGAATTTTCTTCTCTAAAGTCAAGGCTACTGTCAATGACATCTGCACTCATAGAATCCTCCAGTGATGCAAATGCTCTCCAGGAAGAGCTGACACAGACACATAACTGGTTTCAGAGCCATGGACTAAAACTAAATGCCAAGAAATGCATAATACTATCTTTTGAGATATCATCCACCCCTGGTAACTATCATATAGACAACACGTCCATAAGAGTTGACCCAGCAGTCAGGGACTTGGGAACACATCTAGACAGTAACATAGCCTTTGACCATCTCATGTCTACAGTAGTAAGAAAATTATTCAATGTTGTGCAACTTATTAACAAAGGTACGGCATCTAGGTAAAAGAAAGTCCTTGTTCTACTGTATTAGGCATTCGTCAGAATTATCATTGAGTACAATACTCCCTTTGTTATGTACCTAACCTGGCATTTCAAACAAATGGAACATCTAAGAGCTTCTTCCCTAAAACAATACAAGGTGTAACTAACATGTCCTATGCAGAACATCTCAAGGCACTATCCCTGTCTTCTGTCTCCTATAGGCTGTTGAGGGGAGATCTATGCCTAGCATACAAGGCATTGTCAGACCCACCTTGATTGCTCTTGAGCATATACACAAAATAGACAACACCAAAATTACCCATTCTAAAGGCTTAAACCATGAAATCCTTAAGACTTGTATGTGATGTAAATAGCACCTGCTGTAGAGACAGGTATATATCCCAGAGAGTATCCCTGTTTTGGAACAGGCTCCCCATCCATGTAAAGAAGAGTTCCTCTCTATCCTAGTTCAAGTGTAACTTGAACTGGATAGAGAACAGGAAATTCATCCCTGAATTAGCACCTATGTCTCCAATGGACATAGACAGCCTGCAAATGTTTCATCTCTTAGGGCCCTGCTTATAAATATTTCACTTCCCAAGCCCCTGCTTACACTTATCAAGAGTACCAGAACTTGTCAGAGATTTGGGATGCATGGCTAATCTTAAAAAGGCCCTTGTGATCATTAGCCTAGCAAACACCTATGAAACTATGAACCTATATTGCCTTTTTTGTGGTTGTCCTTGGCCTGGAAGGTAAAATTTACTTCAAATTTGGCTTTATTAAACTTATCTTCAGAGTTCTTTATTTAGTTTGCTCAGAGTGTTTTATCCTGCTAGGTGCTACACTTCCTAATTTTTTCTTCTGTTATATAGCCTATTGATGATGTGATTGCACCAGACTGTTTTTTTACTTAGTTTTGTTCTTATTCCTAGTGGGTATAGCTGCTTTTATGTAGATAATAACATGCCTACATATTGTTTCTGTGAACACTCCCACTTTTGGAGCAGTGTTCCCAGGGTTTATGGGACTTGAAATTTTGCCAGGTCATCACTTAATAGTTAGAAGTTGGCCTTAGAGTAGTTCTTAAACATTTCATGGTTAGCTGGTGTTCAGGGTTTTAATTTTACTTTAAAGGAGACTCTTTTTGTTGTCTGACCTTAACAGAAAGGAGATTACTCTAAGGGCTGTGTAGCACTCTCCCATATTAACGAGGAGCAGATCCAGTATGTTTGCACCACTGGTCAGCATACTGACAATCTGATCCAGGGAGTTTGCATTTACAAACCACAGGAATCTCTGTGACTACACATTTGCTAACATATATGATTCCCAATTAATAGTGGGATAATTAAAGTCACCCATGAATATGGTATGGGGTTGGATAGTGAGTGTTTCCAGTAAGCTTAAAACAATTTTGTGTGTTTCCTTGATCATAGAGATAGACAAATAACGTGCAAGGAAGTTGTACTTGATTTTGTCTATGGTGATTCAAACAAGGAGAACCTCAAATCCATCATCCTGTTTGACCAGCCTTGAGGTATACTTATTTTTCATGTAAACCAAGACACTTCCACCTTTAGTTCCCATCTGTGAAGTAGCAGATGTAAATGTGTGGAAGGCATTATAGCCTAGAACTGACGGTGTGCTCTCCATGGATTTAAACAGTGTCTTAGTGACTGCACAGACATCAGCATTCTCTATGGTGAGGATGGGAGTTTCTTTTGTATGTTGCTTGGCTTCATAATCTGTGCAACCCACATTGATGCTATCATAAGTTTCCTCTGCTTCCAGAACAGTATTCTGTAGACAGATTTCCAGCCTGAATGCTAGGTTATCCTTTAACGTCTGATATGCAAAACCAAAGTACTACCAGTGGAGACAGTCTGCAGTGCCAAGTTTGTTGTAAATCCTCTAAGTACCCCATTGAACATTTTTGGATATTGGCAGCTCTGTTTACTTGCAGGATGCATACTTTAATCTATAATCTGGCTGTGTACATACCCAACCTACCAGTAATGTCAAACAAATGGCAATCAGTACATCATGAAAATAATCAGAGACACTGCGCACCTGAATCATGTCTGCTACCTAAGCACTGTTTGCATTACAGATGGTTCATGGTGTAGAGAGTGACTCAATCTCAAACAACACTTAAAAAATATAAAAATGCAAGTCTATACCACATCTCCTTTAATGTAATCTACCAATGAATCCTGTTTCTGAGGTGGTTTAAAAATGTACATGTCATTATATTTCACTATAAAATGTATCCTTTAGATTTATTGTGTGTGTGGTTGGCATTTAATGTAAGATGTCAACAATGTATTCCTATAACAAATGGTATAACCTACGAGTAGATGAGTCAGAAGGAACTATGAAATGTTGATGGTTTATTACACTGAACAGATTATGTGAGATTCTCCTTTTCAGCATATTAGTTTACAAATACATTTTCCTGTTTTTTGCTGAGAAGCTTATTACCCTAAATTCCTTTCTGTACATAAAGTGAACTCTCTGGACTCTTAACAGACACTGAATAACAAATCAGTTAGCTAAAGATGCTAAAACTTCAAAGGCTCTCATGCACAATCTGGATTACATATGCTGAAAATACAGTTGTATACTTAAATTAAACTGCAGCAAGTATTTGAATGATCACTACTGCAGTAGCCTTAGCTAAATTGGTTATATCCTGCCAAGGATATAACAGCTGGCCATCTTCCAAAGTTTCAGAGCACCCTTCATGCACCCAAACTGTCAGCTTGAGCTGAGCTGACTAAAAAGACAGAACTGGGTGCCAAGCCCTTGAGAGCTTTCATGCCAACATTGAGATGGATACTGAGCCCTGAAAGGATAAAGCTAGGAAGAGCACAAAAAAAAAAAACCCTGGTATAAACAGCACATGCACATAAAAAAAGGGGGACAGAATGAGGGAACATCTACATATCCAAAAACATTTTGAGACGAGACTGCATTGAAACAGGATCCATCCCACCTTACCTAAAC